>NC_057807.1:479092335-479169835 GCF_018294505.1 Triticum aestivum | reverse complement strand
CGCGGCTGGTTTATAAACCAGTGCGGCTGCCCTTCGCTCGGCGAGGTGGGACTAAACGTAGCGCACTGCGGGTGGCAGTGCACGGCCATTAGTACCGGTTGGTGGCTCCAACCGGTACTAATGTGTGGTCCTTTAGTACCGGTTGGAGCCACCAACCGGTACTAAAGGCCCTCATTTTCTACCGCTTGGGCTGGCCAAAATTGGCCTTTAGTACCGGTTCGTGGATCAAACCGGTACTAAAGGCTCCCCCTATATATACTACACTTACGAAAAATCAGTTATCGTCGCCACTTCCCGTTCCACTTCTCGCGCGAGAGTCTCGATCTCCGACGACGACGACGCCGCCTCGCCGCCGTGCCGTCGCCCTCGCCGCCCCCGCCGCCCGTCGTCGTCGTCGCCGCGCGCCCCCGCCGCCCGTTGTCGTCGCCGCCCCGGCCCGCCGCGCCCGTCTCGTAGCCGTCCCCGGCCGCTGCCAGCCCGTCTCGTCGCGCCGTCCCCCGGCCGGCGCCGCCGCCCGTCTCGTCGCCGTCCCCGGCCCCCGCCGCCCGTCGTCGCCGCCCCCGCCGCCCGTACGTGCCGGCCCGCTCCATATATATACTCACACACACACACACACACACGCATACACACACACATGTACACTACACACACACACACACACACACTACACATACACTACACATGTACGTACACACATATACACATACTACACACACACATATGTTTTTACTTATTTTCTGTTTTCTAATGTTTAGATGAATTAGAACTATCTAGTTAATTTATTTTTAGAATGTTACAAATGTTATGTTAGATGAATTAGAAATATGTTAATGTTTAGTTTAACTAGTTGAATTAATATATAGATCGAACTAGTTTATTTTTATTAAATACTTAGAACTAGTTGAATTAATTAATATATAAAACTAGTTTATTTTTAGTAAATGCTTAGTTGAACTAGTTGAATCAATATAACTAGTTTATTTTTAGTAAATGCTTAGTTGAACTAGTTGAATTAATATATAGAACTAGTTTATTTTTAGTAAATGCTTAGTTTGAACTAGTTGAATTAATATAACTAGTTTATTTTTAGTAAATGCTTAGTTGAACTAGTTGAATTAATATATAAAACTAGTTTATTTTTAGTAAATACTTAGTTGAACTAATTGAATTAATATAACTAGTTTATTTTTAGTAAATGCTTAATTAAATTAATAAGAGTAGTTGAATTAATTGAATTATTAAGTGTTTAATGTTTGGCCTAATATGAACATAGGAAATGTCGTCTGGCGACGGAAAAATTTTCATTATGTGCGAATACTGTGAAGACCAGCGCGGCCAGTGCGACAGAAATTTCCTTGTTGATGGTAGGCGATTCAGCATCAAGCTGGATGAGACCTTCGAATTCGATACAGTAAGTCACAACGACAAGTCTATTTTCGTAATTAAGCATGACTTATATATGCTTCATTTGCCTGACTTATAATTTTTAATTTTCACTATTCTACTAGCGCATCCCCTGCTATGCAAGAATTTTTGTCTTGGATAAGATAGGTTTCAAAGATATGGAAACTATGGAGGTAAAGAAAGCTTACCTGAAAACTGAGCATGATGGTTATACTTTCAACGTCAAAGTATACAATGCACACACGTACACCTATTTTGAATACAAAACTTGGCAAGCACTATGCAAGGCTTATGCATTTGAGCCTGGTATGGTTATCACCTTTGATATTCGTCCGGAAGATGATATTGAAGGTAATAGAGACATATGGGTCGATGTGCAGACGCCTTCAGTTCTACCATTATGTGAGTTCTTCTCAACTATATTTTTGTCTTTGATATTGCTTATTCAAAAAATATATTTTTGACAACTAATTTCTATTGACAGCTTATCTCCATTCAACCAAACATGTCCAGCGCTTGGTAGACAGGACCTACTACTGTCCCGGAGCTGAACTAAACTGCGAGGAGATAAGTCATTATGTTTCATGGCTTGAAGATCTTCATACTGTCAAGACAAATTTTCTTCCTGCACTTAGAAATGTTAGTACTCAAAACGTGCGACCAATAGTGATGGTATTGAACTACGGTCACATCTATTTAGGAATGATGTAAGATATTTACTATTTGTCCTCAGTGCATATTTTGCATACATATTTTTTTTGCTAAACTTTCATTGCTAAGTATATTAATTAAGTACTATACGGTGTTCTTCAACAGGACTGCCGATGACAGTTGTGCCTCAGGGGATCGAGACTAAAGGTCAGATGTCAATTGTTAGCTTACGGCCAAGATATCCTGCATTGCACATGAATGCATTCAGGATTTCTAGAAGCGATGAATGCTTAATAGTGAAAGATTGGAGGAAAATTGTTAATGATCGCAGAGAAGTACTAGGGGGCAGCAATGAGAAGCGCAACCCACGATTAGGAGACAGGTTCATCTGCATGCTCCAGTATGATCAATCAGGAGAGCTATACATGTTCTATGTTATTTTACCAGAGAGAGAGTAGCTAGCAGGAGTGATTTAGCTAGTTCTTCATGCTGCTCTTAATTAGTACTTGTCCTTTCATGTCCGTGTTCTTCGTTCTGAACTTAAGTGATTTGCTTTTGTGGTGTTATATATGAACGCTTCTTCTTTAATTGAATGTTTCTGATACAATCATGCATGTTGAACTCAATGATATTTTTGCTTCTGGTAGAAGTGAATGTTTCTTCTTTAAGCTAGTGCTGGTGATGATATTTTTCCTATGTTACCTAAGTGATCAAGTATATGCCATATCCGTATATATTATAGGTTGATCAAGTATAATGTGGATATGGCATATACTTGATCACTTAGCTAGCTAGCTAGTAGCTAGAGATATCAGTCGAAACTAATCCGCGGTACTTTCACCTAATGATTTAACAACTCATTATAATGTAAAACAATCACTAAATTAAATTTAAAACACAAAATTAAAGAAAAATTAAAAAAAACACCCAAACATTTAGTACCGGTTGGTGTTACCAACCGGTACTAATGCCCTACACGCAAACGGTCCTGGATCGTGCCACGTGGTGGCACTTTAGCGCCGATTCGTGACGAACCGGTACTAAAGGGAGGGGACCTTTAGTCCCCACTCTTTAGTGCCGGTTGACGAATCGGCACTAAAACTCGTCACGAACCGGCACTAAAGGCCGGTTCTGTACTAGTGATGGGCGCTTCTCCCCATGACACCGCTACAATACCGCACCCGGTCGCCCTGGACACCGGAACATGCCGCCGGCTGGCATAGGTTACATCGTGTGTCTACCCCCGCTATATATGAGAGGCCTAGGATACAAGTGTCCTACTAGGACACGACTCCTCATCCTACGTAAACACGATACAACTACAAGTCCAACTGTAACCTACCGTGTACACAATATTTGACACAACTCCAACATGTCCGCTGTAAAATAAATAAATAAGAAAATGCAGAGAAGATCTGATAAAGATGAGATGTCGCACTATTCTCCTATATATAAGAAAAAGAAAAAAGAGGACATGCATGAAAAAAGGTAAAAATGAGGCATGCATGACAAAAAATAAAATAAAGACAAGTTTGGTAAGATATAAATAGTGATGAAATAGGGACCAATACCTATGACATGTATGACAAGAAACAGTTATGAAATAGGGGCACAAGTACCTGCGTCCACAGGAGACCATACAAAAATGTTCTTTTCCAGAGAAAAAAAAATCTCTTTTTATGATTAAAAAATTATGTATCTTTTTAACAACCTTTTTAACAACTCCTCATGTATTTAAAAAATATGCATGTGAAAATAAGTGTCTAGAAGTTACCCTAAGTTGGTGATTTTTGAACTGAAAACCGCCATTGATGCATACGTGTCTTTGTAGTGTGCTACTATGTCATTGTTTGTTTTTTGTCGTTTTTCTTTACTCGCCCGTAACAACACCCCATTTCGAAGATGACATGAATAAATGCATGATCACTTGACCGTTTCTTTGTACGGATTAAATCTACATGCAAGCCGTGTTGAAATACAACACCTGTAAAATCTTAAACTAAGAGTGTGTGGTATTTTTTTTCTTCAGTTGCAACGCACATGACTTTTTACTAGTCAGTCCTAAAAGAGTTAGCTTATTTTCTTCAGCACCCACACACGATTTGTAGGCTGATCTAAGCGAGCATTGTGGCGTGCATATAAATGGGTCTAAATGGGCCGCAGTTTTGCCTTGAGGACCCAATACGGGTACCTACACCTCTAGCCCACTCTCTCCAATCTTGTTCCACCAACATTGAATCACTTCCTAAAAAACCTAAATGATAAGTGTCACGTATGGCATGAAACACTCCAGTCCTGACATTTTTCACAACTAAACTTGCCATCCGAGAAAAAAACAAATAAAAAAAACTGAAACTTGTCATTCGAAAAGAACGTTGCCATCCTTCTGTCACTAAACTTGCCATCAAAAAAATTCAAAGTTGATATGTGTTTATGCCACACGTGTGACACTTATCAGGATAAAAAAGAAAACCAACACTCACTCACTTGTCTCAAAAGAAAAAATTGCCTAAAAAAGACTTGTATAGAAAAAACACTGACACACTACACCGCGCCATTGAAGTGTCTCCAGTGGCCAAGCCCAAGGCGATGTGACGGTGGCGACAGTGAACCGGCGAGCACCTCCTCCTGGCCTCCCTGCCACCTCCCCCCGCGCACCAGGACTGAATCGGACAGGATGGAGCGGTTGCCAGCCGCTCGATTTTGTCTCCTTTTTTAAGCCCAGTTCTTTTGGCCGATTCTCCCAGAATCTTGAGAATCAACTCTTCACCCAGCTTCTTCCAGAATCTTGAACCCATATATTTTTTACAATCCTATTTAATTAGGATGTAAACAATTAGGATTGTAAAAGAAATACGGGTACAAGATTCTGAGAGAAGCTGGGTGAAAGGTTGATTTTCAAGATTCTGGGAGAATCGACCAAAAGAACTGGGCCTTAGAGTAGTTCCGAACTTCGGAGTTCGAACCACCGGATTCGTGTCGGAGTCGGAGACTGATGACATCGATCTCGGATCGGTGCCTAGTAGCGGCTCTATATATTTCCAAGGCGGCATGAGGGGACCCGTGGCCGGGGCGAGGTAATCCATTAGCTCTCGCGAGATCTAGGTCTCTCTCTCTTTTTTCCGGCGGCGGCGGAGTGCCGGAGTGTGGACTGAGGGGCGGCGCACAGGGGGAAGAGGCTATGGGGGCGCTGTTACCGGGAGGCAAACGCAGGGCCGACGGAGATGCCGACCCGTTCCATTGCAAGCGCCGGGCGCCGGTGGAGGCGGAAGCGCCGGACTGGACGTCGCTCCACCCCGACATCACCAACCTCATCGCCCAGCGGCTGCTGGCCGAGGACATGACGGAGTACATGCGGTTCCGCCTCGTGTGCTCGCACTGGCGCTCGTCGACGGCCAGCCCGCGGGACGCCACGCTAGCCGACCGCCGCTTCCACCTGCGCGGTTGGGTCGCGCTCTGCGACGGCAACGGCGTCCGCCCGGTCGAAGACGCTGCGGTCACCTTCTTCCACACGGCCACCAGCAGGGTCCGCAGGCTCTCCCTGCCGGGGCTCCGGCGGCACCGGATCGTGGGCTTCACAGACGGCCTCCTAATCGTGCTCGACACCCGCGCCGCCGTCATCCGCGTTGTCCACCCCTTCACCCGCGTCGTCGTCGAGCTGCCCCACCTCGCCACCTTCTTCCACTGCGTGCTCAGGAAGCAGGAGTCGTTCACCATGGCCATGGACTCGTTCGTCTGGATGAACGCCACCGTGTGCGTCGCCGGCCCCAGCTCCATTGCCGTGGTGATCTGGTTCCCCAACATGCCCTTGGTGATCTGTGCTCAGCCTGGTGACAAGGGCTGGAAGATCATCCACACCGATATCCAGTTCTCCAACACTTTGCCGTTCAATGGTGGGCTCTATGGCGTGACGCGAGCCGGGAGGCAGCTGCTGCAGGTGTATCCAGTTCCTCATGATCCGCATGCCAATCCGGTGGTCGCCGAGGTGCCAAAGGAGCTTGGTGACCCTGAGAGCTGCCTCTACTACCTCGTAGAGTCCATGGGAGCCATGCATGTCGCCGTCCTGCACAGGGTTGTCCCCGACACTTTCGGCCCCGTGACGAGCACGCTCTTCAGGGTGGATCTCCACCGGCGGGAGCTCGTGCGGGTGACCAGCCTCGGCGACCGGGCGCTGTTCATCAGCCGCGACCGGTGCTTGTCATCTCATCCAGCGATCTCCCTTCGATCAGCGGCAACTCCGTCTACTTCGCCAGGCCCGGCGAGGACCCTGTCGAGGTGTACTCACTTGGTGACGGCTCGTTCGAGAGCACGGTGACGGCGAGCCAGTCACAGGACATCGTGAATGGGGTGCTTCCGACCTCGGCACGGCCTTTTACCCTCGCCGACCATCTGGCCACCTACTGCCGCCACCGCGAGTGGACGAGAGGGCTCATGTTTCACGAGTACTGCTACATGCGCCCTACTTGGAGCGAGCTGTGGAAGAGGATGGTTGCGCAGGATGCTGAAGTCGTCGTTCCGAGGCTGAGAGCAACGGAGAGCGAGCTGAAGAAGCTGGAACTGCCTGGGAGGAGGATTTTTGGTCTATGGGAACATATGCATCTTATATGGAAAAAAAATTTAGTAATTCAACAAAAAGTCGAAAATTCCTGGAAATATTTTTGAAATAAACCTGACCTTCTATTGTACTTGTGAAAAAAAGAATCCACAAAAAAATATATCCCTTTGACTTCTTTTCAAAAAAGACAAATTTTTGGCTAATATAATGTGAATAGTGACCTATAATAGCAAATAAATTTTGTCTTTTTTGCTGTGAGGTCAACTTTTGTTTTTTTCTTCGTCGAGATTTATATACTAGTGCAAAAGTAAGTCAAGTGTTTTGTCAAAATAGTTCTTACCTATTTTGACTTTTTATTAAAATATTTAAAAAAATCCCCATATAGGGTGCATATACAACCAGGAACCGAAGTGTATTTCCCGAACTGCCTGACCCTTCTCAGTAGTGAGTCCTCCGCGATGGCGTGCCACGGCACTACATTTGGTGAAAATATATGACAAAAAAATATAAGTTGCTGAAGTGGTGTTGCCTTACCGAAATTTGAACGACTTTTAAGTGGTGTTGCTGAAGGTGTCATGCGTTGCCGAAACAACAAGTTTTTTTTGACGGGAAATATTTGGAGCTTTATTCAACAACGACCGCCCCAGCAGAATCTGCTAAAAGGCTTGTTACAATGATACTAGGGGCAGAATCAAGCCAACATTCTGTCACATCCAATGTGCTTGCATGCTTTGCACACTGATGAGCAGGATAGTTAGCTGATCTAGGAATATGAAGAATATGGAAAGATTTAAAACTATTAGAATGCTCCAGTATTTCAGCTAAGATAGACGCCACCAATGCCCTTGCATCATGACGCGAGTTCCAAAGATTAACCAACTCCAAGAAGTCGGAATCCATGATGACTTTCTCATAACCCCTCAGCCTTGCAAAGATGACACCATCCCGGAGTGCAAGGGCTTCAGAGATGAGGGGGTCGGTAATCCCCTGATAAGGTTTGCACCATGCAGCTCTAAATGTGGAATGGGAACGAGCAACTCCTCCCACTCCTCCTCTTCGAGCTTCCATAGCAATACTGCCATCAGTATTATCTTGATTTCATCTTCCTCGGGTGGCCGCCACCCGTGGCCTGGGAATAAGTGTGTGTGCTCCTTCGGAAGATCAAGCAAAGCCAAAGTTTCCCTAATCATTCTCATAGACTGTGTAGGATCTGTTCATCCCTTATCATGAGTGATATTATTCCGGGAAGTCCATATGGCCCACAATATTGTAACCAGCTTTGCACAGTCCGACTCAGAGAAACTTGGATCGCAAATAACATCTTTTGACCATGTTAGAGGATATAAATCAGGTCGCTTGACCCCAAGCCAATCCGGTGCTTGGGCCCAAAATCCTCTTGCATGGGAGAGCGTGCATCATATTCTCATCTTCATGCTGACAGATTTTGCACGTACTCACTGTCGAAATATGTCGGTATTTGAGCGTTGCTTCTACCGGTAATATACCCCGTAGAACCCGCCACCAAAACACTCTAACTTTTGGCAAAATCTTCAATTTCCACAACCTGGACCATAACTGTCTTTCTGTCGCTGAAGCTTCGATTACTGTCCCTTCCTCCAGAGCAGTGTGCTTGTTATGAGTCATAAGAGAGTGATAGGCGTTATGAGTCATAAGAGAGTGATAGGCTGATCTGACAATGTATGAACCAGATTTCTCAAAGGCCCAAGCCAGGATATCATCACCGCCACCGACCCTTAGGGGGATATTCAGAATAGCATCTGCGTCAGGGGGTATGAAGTTTTCTCTTATCACTTGAGATTTCCACATCCAAGTTTTAGCATCAATCAAATAAGAAACTCGATGTAAGTGTGCATTGCCAATGTGAGCTACCGGAGTCATAGATCTAGTGCCCGGAATCCATTTGTCCTCCCAAATGGATACAGACGTGCCACTGCCAACACACTTCAAGAGGCCGATACTCAATGCTTCCTTTCCTGCAATGTTCGCCCGCCAAGTAGCAGACGAGGATTTTGGCGCTGTAGCACTCATAAAATCAGAAGAAGGAAAATATCTTGCTTTTAAAACTCTTGGCATAGAGAGTTTTGGTTCGTCATTAACCGCCACCCATGTTTACCGAGCAGTGCAATATTGAAAAGTTGCAGATCCTTGAACCCCATTCCTCCCTTGACCTTCGGTGATGCAAGTGCTTTCCAGGACAGCCAGTGAAGCGACCGGCGATCAAGATTGCTACTCCACCAATATTTTGCCATGTACGAGGCCAGAGTTTTGCAGACTTTCTTTGTTAACTGGAAGCAAGACATACTGTATGTATGTATAGACTGAGCAACTGCTTTGATTCCGACATCCCTTCCAGCACAAGAGATTAGTCTCTCTATACCACCTTGGAGTTTGGTCCGGATCCTGTCTCCAATGTGATCAAAAGTACCTCCTGTAATTCGACCAACGGCTGTTGGAAGACCGAGGTAACATTCACCAAAAGCTTCCACTGGTATAAGCAATGTTTGCTTCAGAATAACTCAGATAGGGGCTAAAGTGTTTGGACTAAAATATATTGCACTATTTTCTTTGTTGACTGCTTGACCAGAACACTCCCCATAGATTCCGAGAATAGCATTCAATCTATGAGCACTATGAACCGAAGCTTGCATGAAGATCAAACTATCATCCGCGAACAGTATAGATGATTTATCCACGGACACCGATGGTTGATCTGAATCCCTCTGTCAATATAAGCCCCTCCATAGAAATTCAGCAATGATGTGAGGCCCTCGGCACAGAGTAAGAACAAGTACGGCGAGACGGGATCACCTTGACGGAATCCACGCGAGGGAGTGAAGAAGGGGAGTAGTTCGCCATTAACGCGTACTGCAAAATGTACTGAAGTAACACACTTCATAATCAGGGGAAAAAAGTCCATTCCAAACCCCAATTTCAGCATGATCGCCTCGAGATAATGCCATTCGACACGGTCATAAGCTTTCATCATATCTAATTTAACAGCACACACAACGTTTCCCCCTTTTTTCCGTCTTCTCATAGCATGTACAGTTTCGAACGCAACTAAAACATTGTCTGTGATCAGACGGCCTGGGACAAAAGCACTCTGTTCAACCCCAATAATATCATCCAGAAACTCCCTTAGCCGATTAGTAATAGCTTTGGCAGCAATTTTATACAGAACCGGGCATAGAGAGATTGGTCGGTATTGGGAGCTTTTTTGTGGAAACCGTACCTTGGGGATCAGAGTAATGGAAGTATCATTCATACCCATAGGCAATTCACCACCGTTCAAAAAATCAAGCACAACTGGAACTACGTCATCCTTTAGAATATTCCAATGGCGCTGAAATAATCCCGCTGTGAAACCATCTACTCCCGGAGATTTAGACGGGGTCATTTGAAACAAGGCTCGTTTAACTTCATCAGCACTGTATGGTTTTTGTAGCTCATAGTTCATTTGGTCCGTCACCCTATTCGGGACAAAATGGTGTTGCCTTACCGAAATTTGAACGAGCTGTCCCTCTATCTCAGTAGTTTCTTCGAATTCGTATACATGCTTGTCGTTGTTGTTGCTTCAAAAGAAGGCCTCTACGGGTTCTCTGCAGCCGAGAAGGCATGGTTAATCGTTAGCGAGAAGTTATGTGGTGGGCGCGATGTGTTTTGTCATCCAGGGAAGTCTAGATAAGGTCTACACAAGTGCAAGACGTAGGGGGCCCAGGGTGGCACGGAACGAGGAGGACAAGGCGCGGGGCGGCAATCGTGGGTTCAGGGGAGGGGGAGCAGCGGGGGAGGCCGATGGCCACGGCGAACTAGGCAGGGCGCGGGTGTCTCCGAGCGGTGTAGTGGGGCGAGGCCACCGTGGCGACGGGGCGCGCGCAGCCCGACTGGTCCCTGGCGCCGGCTAGGGCGGAGGAGGGCGCCGGCCAGATGCTCGCGGGGGCGCGCGCGGGGTAGCGCGGGGGAGACAGAGAGGAGGGAGGTGCGGTGCTCACTGCGGGGAGTAGGGTCCGGGGCAGTGGGGGTCGAGGAGGAGTCGAGGACGACGGGCGGCGACGGAGTCGTGGCGGCGTGGTTCCGGCGAGCGACGACGGCGGTCCGGGACGGCACCAGAGATGAGGTTGGGGAGGCGACGAGCAACGACGTCGGTGGGCAACGGCAAGCGGCGTCGGGCAGCACCGGGTGGCGGGGCGTGGCCGTTGGGGCGGCGTCGGGGGCAGCCGCCTCGGGCGCTGGGGGGTTCGATCCCCCCCAGATCGGATCGGGAGAGGGGGAGAGGAGCGACCGACAAAGAGGGGGTCGTGGGCAGCGAGTGGGGTGGATAGGGGTTAGGGTTCGGTCGTAGTGGGTGGTTAAGGGAGTGGGGCTGGGCCGGTTAGGGCCAGATGGGCTGGCCGGCTGGGTCGTCTGGCCCAGTTGGCCAGGGGGTTCTCTTCTTTTATCTTTTTGTTTTCCGTTTTGTATTTTCCTTTTCTTTTATTTATTTCTCTTTTCTATTTTAATTCATTTTATGTATTTAGTTTTTTTATAAAGCATGGTTCCCTCACCATAAATACCTAAGCATTTATTTGCACACTTCAAACATTTTAGTTTAATATTTTAAAAACTTTTGTTGTTTGCCTCTAATTCAAATTTGAATTCAAATAGTTTTGAACTAACGCGAGATTATCATCAGTAATCCGAGGTAACGTGGGGTTACTGTAGCCTAATTATCCGGGCGTCAGAAATCTCCTCCACTACAAGAAATCTCGTCCCGAGATTTAAGAGGGGGACTAGGGGGGAAGGTCAGGTTACGAAACCCTAACGAATCTTCTCGTCTTTGGTTGGTCTTCTCGAAGAGGTGGATCCATTACGTTGAAGTCTTCATTTCTCTGCTCTAGGTCATCATGATCAATTCGTCATCCTTTCTTCGGGATCTCCATCGTCCTACGAACGCGATCAAGGGGAAAAACTCCGGAAGAACGCATCTCCACTAAGATGGGCATCTGACGGTGAACTCAATGGAAAATACACAAGGTACCCCACGAGTTGTATTTCGGTGAATTCGTTGAGTGCAATATACGATGGTACCAAAGTTTCAAACGGGTAGGCGATCATTCAATGACTAGCCAAGAGCTGGAATGGGGGCTTGAACAACGAGAATAACATGGTGTTTGATCCCAGGATGAATAATGGTATAGCATTCAGCTCGTGAATCACATACGAAGCCAGGTGCAAAGGATACATTAGAATCCGGGTTGTGAAGAATAGTAGTTTCGATCCGGTGGACCTGTGGGTTATGAGCCCACCATGTGGGTTGAAAGTAGGAAAGGTGGTGACATCTTGCACAGCCGCGACAGTGAGGCATGTCAGTAGATAGCTTGTCAGCTATGTCGGCAACAATGTCGTTACCAAGGACGAGGAACGCAGAGAAACCATTTTCCTGCTCATTGAACGAGGCGAACCAATTGGCGAAGTTCTCACCAATCGGTGGTTACCGGAATGTCATCAACAATAGTAACAGGGTCTTACAGACAGAGTGGTACAACAAGGTGCTTACCTAAGCAGGGAATTATCTCTGCTCAGTTAAGTCAGATTACAGGAAAGGTTAAACAAAGCAATGGAAAGGAAAACGTGATTATTAGATTAAACAGAAAAATGGAAAGAAAAATTTTGATTACACACAATTATTAGGAGTATATCCTTCCCATGTACAAGTAGAGCATGGCATACAGGATGGGAGAGCAAGTACTCAACCATTCAGACAAAGAGGCAAGGATTAATCAAGATGTTACCCATACAAAGGTCTTTGGATAACTGACCAAGAAACATTTAGCATCGCGCCTCCAATATTCTTGTTGATGAGCGGGGTATCATAGTCATGCTTCGAGGTAGCGATGATATGGTGTTTCAATCAAGGGCCGGACTTTGGATACACAAATGATCCATCAAGAGCAACTTATAAAATAAGCCTTACAATTTCGTCATGGAAGAATGGCTAACCTTGTGAAAAAGAAAACTATAACAATAGGTCCTCAGACCAGGGGTGCTAAGGAAGGGCACCACCTTGCCGGGTCATGTAAAGATGTTATAACTCCTGGAAATATGTTCCAA
Source organism: Triticum aestivum (assembly GCF_018294505.1). NCBI lineage: Eukaryota > Viridiplantae > Streptophyta > Magnoliopsida > Poales > Poaceae > Triticum > Triticum aestivum. The sequence goes on along the minus strand of NC_057807.1, from coordinate 479,157,114 downwards.
CCATCATATCTGACCGAGATTTAGATCTGATTGGTGTCAGGATACCTCAGACTCAGGATGTCTGAGAAGAAAAGGTGCAACACAAATTGACGAGATGACATTGTAAGATTCTCGGGAATTGAACTATGGAAGCGAGTTTCAAAACAAGAGTTCATCATCAAACCAGGGAGAGGACGAGGAGGTGACTGAGGGACTCAGCGACAATTCATCAAGATTTCTGACAAGATGGATTTCCACAATTATGTGAACAAGAAGATAACACTTGTCAGATCAAATGATATAATGATGTATGCCCGAGGAAAACATACATAATTAAACATTGGTTGAAAGGTGCGCTCGAAATATGGGCATAGGTAGCCTGGTCAATTGTTAGAGTGGTGATTCAATAACCAATAGGCTAAGAATGAAACATCGACCATTAACTTCAAAGCAATAGGATTGCTAGAAGTTTTAAAGTCGCACATCATAGTTCGATTGTCGGTTTTTCGGTTACGAGTAACATGGGGACCAAGAAGGAAAGGTTATTGTGAGAAGTATTACTTGCATCAATAATTCATAAGAGGTGGTGAAATTCTCACGACATTCTTGACATAAACAATGGTAATACTCCAATGTAAAGAAGAACAATTGCTGGATAGCAAGGAACTCAAGGTATAACACAAAACAAGAACAAGTTTGTGCTGGAGGAAAGGTAGTAGAGTGTTCGATGATCACACTAATCATCGAGGGCAAGGATTGTCTTTCTCATCCTGAATTCCATTGATATCCTGGAAGAGCTCAGAATGCTGATGATGAGCACGACACACTTGTCGAGAGAATTCATGAAGATGTAATCAATTTGCGATGACATCAAGTCAAAGGAATGATGAAGCAAAAGGTTATTCAAACCATGGGTATGACACAAACTCCAAAGCAAGCTTGCTGTCCAAAGTGAAATGATATGATGAGGAAGATCGACGTAAGCTTAGCTCATCGTCAGAAATTGTGCTATGGGAAGAAGGACCAGGTAGCACAGTTAAAATCGGCACGACAAGGATATAGCCAAACAGGCTAGGAATGACGTGATTGAGTTCAAACTCGTAAGTAATGAAGGTTACCAAGAGTTATTTAATCGCGATGCGGACTCGAGTCAGTTATCGGTGTCTTTGAGTGTTTAATAACTCAGAGCCCGTGAAAAATTGGAATCAATGAGAATGTAGCACTTGATGAAGAACTCATAAGAAGTTATGCAGTTCCGTGATAATCTTGAGATACCAGGGGGGTGATACTCGACGACAAATGGAAGTAGAGGTTGGACTGGGATATTACTCCGCAGAAGACAAGTGCTTAAACTTGCACAAGAAATGGTATTTAAAGGAGAACATGGTCGGAACCACGATTGCAAAAGGCCAGATCCCAGATATAAGATGAACTTATACCAAAGGAATAATTAATTTAAGAGAAGCTTTAATGATACGATCTACATCGTGTCCATGGGCATGAACACAAAGTTCAAGGTCGACTCCCACTTCTCTAATGCATAACCTTTCATTCACTTCTCATTTTCGAAGAAGTTGTAATGTTGAAATTTTATCTAGCAAAATACCAGAAGAGTATGACTTGTGAAAACTTTTGAGTTCACACATATTAAGGAAGGTATAGGTTCAACCCGTCAGGGTATCGTGGAAACATATACCACAAGCTTCAATAGTAAATACCACCAGCTCGAAAGCAGAGCATGGTTGGCCAAGCCGATGATACAATTTACCAAAGACACTATGTATCATGGGAAGAACTCACAAGGTGATTGACTATGAAGGACACTGTCGGATAACAATCCAACAATGGATCGGGTGATCCACAACGGAGCTGATGTGAGTATCGGTACTCCATCAGAGGAAGAAAGAATGCACGAGCATCATATTATAGAACATCGGAATAATTCGATGCTTAGATAACAAAGGAATTATGATTTCCAAAACAAAGGATCAGAAGCAGTCGCTCTGATCAAGGATGGATAAGTTGGATAGACCAGAGGCACAATTGGCGACAAATAGTTTGGTTGAGAACCAGCTCATGTTCAAAAATGATGTCTTAGTCGGAAAGATAATTTAGAAGGGTGTAAGTATTTATCCATAGGGATATTTGGGTGGTAGGGAATTGCAAAAGCAACGGGCACAAGGTCTCGAGAGAAAATCGGAGAGTATATTCGAAATCTTCTGGTGCAGCCGGCGATCATCTGGACTGAAGGGGCTCTCCGAGAAAAAGTATTTTCGAGAACCTAAAGTTAGATTTTAGTAAAAAATTATTTAACCTGAATAGAAGAGAGTTCAGAACCCCGGAGTAAAGATCGAGGAGTAAAAGATCCTAATACCACCCAATGGTGACGTGGGCCCATGGGCCGCACAGCCATGTTAGTAAAAGTTTTGCAATGTCTAGACTCTACTTCGGCCAAGGAGTGTGGAAGGGGGATTCCTACAGGCAGTCGGCTCTGATACCAACTTGTGACGCCCCCGATTCAATCGTACACTAATCATGCATGCAAATGTGTACGATCAAGATCAGGGACTCACGGGAAGATATCACAACACAACTCTAAAACATAAATAAGTCATACTAGCATCATAATACAAGCCAGGGGCCTCGAGGGCTCGAATACAAGTGCTCGATCATAGACGAGTCAGCGGAAGCAACAATATCTGAGTACAGACATAAGTTAAACAAGTTTGCCTTAAGAAGGCTAGCACAAACTGGGATACAGATCGAAAGAGGCGCAGGCCTCCTGCCTGGGATCCTCCTAACTACTCCTGGTCGTCGTCAGCAGCCTACATGTAGTAGTAGGCACCTCCAGTGTAGTAGTCGTCGACGACGGTGGCGTCTATCTCCTGGGCTCCAAAGTCTGGTTGCGGCAACCAAAAAGAAAGGAAAGGGGGGGAGAAAGCAACCGTGAGTACTCATCCAAAGTACTCGCAAGCAAGGATCTACACTACATATGCATGGGTATATGTGTAAAGGGCCATATCGGTGGACTGAACTGCAGAATGCCAGAATAAGAGGGGGATAGCTAATCCTGTCGAAGACTACGCTTCTGGCAGCCTCCGTCTTGCAGCATGTAGAAGAGAGTAGATTGAAGTCCTCCAAGTAGCATCGCATAGCATAATCCTACCCGGCGATCCTCTCCTCGTCGCCCTGTGGAAAAGCGATCACCGGGTTGTCTGAGGAACTTGTCTGGGTGTGTTTTATTAAGTATCCGGTTCTAGTTGTCATAAGGTCAAGGTACAACTCCGGGTCATCCTTTTACCGAGGGACACGACTATTCGCATAGATTAACTTCCCTGCAGGGGTGCACCACATAACCCAACACGCTCGATCCCATTTGGCCAGACACACTTTCCTGGGTCATGCCCGACCTCGGAAGATCAACACGTCGCAGCCCCACCTAGGCACAACAGAGAGGTCAGCATGCCGGTCTAAATCCTATGTGCGCAGGGGTCTGGGCCCATCGCCCATTGCACACCTGCACGTTGCGAGGGCGGCCGGAAGCAGACCTAGCCTCCCTAATACAAGAGCAGACATTCCGGTCCAATCCGGCGCGCGCCACTCCGTCGCTGACGTCAAGAAGGCTTCGGCTGATACCACGACGTCGAGTGCCCATATCTTTCCCACGTAGTTGGTTAGTGCGTATAGACCAAATGGCCAGACTCAGATCAAATACCAAGATCTCGTTAAGCGTGTTATTATGAAGCAACAGCGGACGTCGACCAGGGCCAGGCCCACCTCTTGCCTAGGTGGTCTCAACCTGCCCTGTCGCTCCGCCACAAAGATCCACACAGAGGGCCGTCAGGACAAAGGTCCTTTCAGCCCCCAATCCATGAATCACTCGCGGGTACTCTTGGAGCGGACCCGACTTTAGTCACCATCTGTAGTATGTATATATGTATAGTATATACCCGTGATCACCTCTCGAGTGATCACGGCCCAATAGTATAGCAAGGCAGACTGACAAGAACGTAGGGCTATTGGTGATAAACTAGCATCCTATACTAAGCATTTAGGATTGCGGGTAAGGTATCAATGATTGTAGCAACAATGACAGACTATGCAACAGAATAGGAGTAACCGAACAGTAACATGCTACACTACTCTAATGTAAGCAGTATAGAGAAGAATAGGCGATATCTAGTGATCAACGGGGGGGCTTGCCTGGTTGCTCTGGCAAGAAGGAGGGGTCGTCAACTCCGTAGTCGAACTGGGCAGCAGCAGCGTCGGTCTCGAAGTCTACCGGAGAGAAGAGGGGGAAGAAACAATGAATACCATGCAAACAGATGGATATCGATGCATGACATGACAAGTAACGATGCTAGGTGTGCCCAATCACGGTAGTAGGTGATACCGGCGAAAGGGGGAAACATCCGGGAAAGTATTCCCGGTGTTTCGCTTTTTCGGACAGATGAACCGGAGGTGAAATTTTGTAGGTTTGCTATGCTAGGGATGTGTGGTGAGCGAACAGACTGCGTATCCGGATTTGTCTCGTCGTTCTGAGCAACTTTCATGTAGAAAGTATTTTCATCCGAGTTACGGATTATTTTATATGATTTTCTGAAGTTTTAAATCATTTTTAGAATTTATTTAATTAATTTAATTTAACATTATCCAGAACAGTGCATGCTGACGTCATCATGACATCAGCAGTCAACAGAGGTGTTGACTGGGTCGCTGACGTGTGGGTCCTACTGGTCATCGACTTAGTTAACTAAACAGGATTAGTTAATTTAATTAAAGTGATTAGGTTAATCTAATCAAGATTAATTAATTTAATTAATTACTTAATTGTTTTCTTAATTATTCTTTTTATTCTTTTTTTAATAAAACGTTTAGGGGCGGGGCCCTCCTTTCATTGGCCCAGGGGCCCTTAGCGGGCACGGGCGCTGCGGGTAACAGGCGCGGGCGTGGTGGCCGGCCCCCAACAGGGCGCCCGAGGGGGGCGCTGGCGAGGCGCAGAGCGGGGCGAGGCTGGCGGGGCGCCACCGGTGACCGCACAAGCGGCATCAGGGCGTAGGGGGCCCAGGGTGGCACGGAACGAGGAGGACAAGGCAAGGGGACGCAGTCGTGGGTTCAGGGGAGGGGAGCAGCGGGGGAGGCCGATGGCCACAGTGAACTAGGCAGGGCGCGGGTGTCTCCGAGCGGTGCAGTGGGGCGAGGCCACCATGGCGACGGGGCGCCCGCAGCCCGACTGGTCCCTAGCGCCGGCTGGGGCGGAGGAGGGCGCCGGCCAGATGCTCGCGGGGGCGCGCGCGGGGTAGCGCGGGGGAGACAGAGAGGAGGGAGGTGTGGTGCTCACTGCGAGGAGTAGGTTTCGGGGCAGTGGGGTCGAGGAGGAGTCGGGGACGATGGGAGGCGACGGAGTCGTGGCGGCGTGGTCCGGCGAGCGACAACGGCGGTCCGGGACGACACCAGCGACGGGGTCGGGGAGGCGACGAGCAACGACGTCGGTGGGCAACGGCAAGCGGCGTCGGACAGCATCGGGTGGTGGGGCGCGGCCGTTGGGGCGGCGTCAGGGGCAACGGCCTCGGGCGCTGGGGGTTCGATCCCCCTCAGATCGGATCAGAAGAGGGGGAGAGGAGCGACCGACAGAGAGGGGGTCGTGGGCAGCGAGTGGGGTGGATAGGGGTTAGGGTTCGGTCGTAGTGGGTGGTTAAGGGAGTGGGGCTGGGTCGATTAGGGCCAGATGGGCTGGCCGGCTGGGTCGTCTGGCCCAGTTGGCCAGGGGGTTCTCTTCTTTTATCTTTTTGATTTCTGTTTTGTATTTTCGTTTTCTTTTATTTATTTCTCTTTTCTATTTTAATTCATTTTAGGTATTTAGTTTTTTTTATAAAAGCATGATTCCCTCACCATAAATACCTAAGCATTTATTTGCACACTTCGAACATTTTAGTTTAATATTTTAAAAACTTTTGTTGTTTTCTTCTAATTCAAATTTGAATTCAAATCGTTTTGAACTAACGCGAGATTATCATCAGTAATCCAAGGTAACGTGGGGTTACTGTAGCCTAATTATCCCGGCGTCACAAGAGAACCCATAGAGGCCTTCTTTTGAAGCAACAACAACGGCAAGCATGTATACGAATTCGAAGAAACTACTGAGATAGAGGGACAGCTCATCGTCCAGCTCAAGAACGCCCAACAGTACTGATATGTGCCAAGTAAATAGACAATTTTTTCGACTAATTTAATCCATCAAATCACTAGCATGGCATTGACAGAATTAAGAACATGCTGATATTGAATCACGCAAGCACATGCTACGCTAAAGGCAGATACATCTACGTATAACGCTAGCATAGCTATAATAGAAAACAGTAGGAGTGGGATAAACGAGTTATACCCTCCAGTAGGCCATGCAGAGGCCGCGGCGGTGGTGGCAGCAGCGGCGTCCTCGGCGGCCTCTTGTCGCCTCAACTTTCTCGGCAGCAAGACGGTCGGCGTCGGACTGCGACATGGTGATGATGAAGATGGTGCGGACATTGAGGAAGTAGACAAACAACGAGCAATCATGTAGTCGCTTCCCAAAAACCTATTCGCCCCTCTCCCTTACAGGATCCGCAGGGGCGGGGTTTCAGAGACCTACTTGAAGGAAATAAGCCCTAGAGGCAATAATAAAGTTATTATTTATTTCCTCATATCATGATAAATGTTTATTATTCATGCTAGAATTGTATTAACCGGAAACATGATACATGTGTGAATACATAGACCAACATAACGTCACTAGTATGCCTCTACTTGACTAGCTCATTAATCAAAGATGGTTATGTTTCCTAACCATAGACATGTGTTATCATTTGATTAACGGGATCACATCATTAGGAGAATGATGTGATTGACATGACCCATTCTGTTAGCCTAGCACTTGATCGTTTAGTATATTGCTATTGCTTTCTTCATGACTTATACATGTTCCTGTAACTATGAGATTATGCAACTCCCGTTTACCGGAGGAACACTTTGGGTGCTACCAAACGTCACAACGTAACTGGGTGATTATAAAGGAGTACTACAGGTGTCTCCAAAGGTACATGTTGGGTTGGCGTATTTCGAGATTAGGTTTTGTCACTCCGATTGTCGGAGAGGTATCTCTGGGCCCTCTCGGTAATGCACATCACTATAAGCCTTGCAAGCAATGTAGCTAATGAGTTAGTTACGGAATGATGCATTATGTAACGAGTAAAGAGACTTGCCGGTAACGAGATTGAACTAGGTATTGGATACCGACGATCGAATCTCGGACAAGTAACATACCGATGACAAAGGGAACAACGTATGTTGTTATGCGGTTTGACCGATAAAGATCTTCGTAGAATATGTAGGAGCCAATATGGGCATCCAGGTTCCGCCATTGGTTATTGACCGAGAATAGTTCTAGGTCATGTCTACATAGTTCTCGAACCCGTAGGGTCCGCACGCTTAACGTTACAATGACAGTTTTATTATGAGTTTATAAGTTTTGATGTACTGAAGTTTGTTCGGAGTCCCAGATGTGATCACGGACATGACGAGGAGTCTCGAAATGGTTGAGACATAAAGATTGATATATTGGAAGCCTATGTTTGGACATAGGAAGTGTTCCGGGTGAAATCGGCATTTTACCGGAGTACCGGGAGGTTACTGGAACCCCCCGGTGACCTAATGGGTCTTATTGGGTCTAGTGGAGGAAGAGGAGAGGAGGCCTAGGGGCAGCCGCGCGCCCCTCCCCCCCCCCCCCCAAGTCCGAATAGGACAAGGAGGGGGGCGGCGCCCCCCCTTTTCCTTTCCCCCCTCTCCTCCTTCCCCCCAAGTCCTAGTCCAACTAGGGAAAGGGGGGAGTCCTACTCCCGATGGGAGTAGGACTCCTCCGGCGCGCCTCCTCCTAGGGCCGGCCACACCCTCCCTTGCTCCTTTATATACGGGGGCAGGGGGCACCCTAAGACACACAAGTTGATCTACGTGATCGTTCCTTAGCCGTGTGCGGTGTCCCCCTCCACCATATTCCACCTCAGTCATATCGTCGTGGAGTTTAGGCAAAGCCCTGCACCGGTGGAACATCATCATCGTCACCACGCTGTCGTGCTGATGGAACTCATCCCCGATGCTTTGCTGGATCGGAGTCCGGGGATCGTCATCGAGCTGAACGTGTGCTGAACTCGGAGGTGTCGTATGTTCGGTACTTGGATCGGTCGGATCGTGAAGACGTACGACTACATCAACCGCGTTGTCATAACGCTTCCGATTATGGTCTACGAGGGTACGTGGACAATACTCTCCCCTCTCGTTGCTATGCATCACCATGATCTTGCGTGTGCGTAGGAATTTTTTTGAAATTACTTCGTTCCCCAACAGTGGCATCCGAGCCTGGTTTTATGCGTACATGTCATATGCACGAGTAGAACACAAGTGAGTTGTGGGCGATACAAGTCATACTGCTTACCAGCATGTCATACTTTGGTTCGGCGGTATTGTGAGATGAAGCGGCCCGGACCGACATTACGCGTACGCTTACGCGAGACTGGTTTCACCGTTACGAGCACTCGTGCTTAAAGGTGGCTGGCGGGTGTCTGTCTCTCTCACTTTAGCTGAATCGATTGTGGCTACGCCCAGTCCTTGCGAAGGTTAAAACAGCACTAACTTGACGAACTATCGTTGTGGTTTTGATGCGTAGGTAAGAACGGTTCTTGCTAAGCCCGTAGCAGCCACGTAAAATTTGCAACAACAAAGTAGAGGACGTCTAACTTGTTTTTGCAGGGCATGTTGTGATGTGATATGGTCAAGACGTGATGCTATATTTTATTGTATGAGATGATCATGTTTTGTAACCGAAGTTATCGGCAACTAGCAGGAGCCATATGGTTGTCGCTTTATTGTATGAAATGCAAACGCCCTGTAATTGCTTTATTTATCACTAAGCGCGGTAGCAATAGTCGTAGAAGCAATAGATGGCGTAACGACAACGATGCTACGATGGAGATCAAGGTGTCGCGCCGGTGACGATGGTGATCACGACGGTGCTTCGAAGATGGAGATCACAAGCACAAGATGATGATGGCCATATCATATCACTTATATTGATTGCATGTGATGTTTATCCTTTATGCATCTTATCTTGCTTTGATTGACGGTAGCATTTTAAGATGATCTCTCACTAAATTATCAAGAAGTGTTCTCCCTGAGTATGCACTGTTGCGAAAGTCCTTCGTGCTGAGACACCACGTGATGATCGGGTGTGATAGGCTCTACGTTCAAATACAACGGGTGCAAAACAGTTGCACACGCAGAATACTCAGGTTAAACTTGACGAGCCTAGCATATAACAGATATGGCCTCGGAACACGGAGACCGAAAGGTCGAGCGTGAATCATATAGTAGATATGATCAACATATTGATGTTCACCGTTGAAACTACTCCATCTCACGTGACGATCGGACATGGTGTAGTTGATATGGATCACGTAATCACTTAGAAGATTAGAGAGATGTCTATCTAAGTGGGAGTTCTTAAGTAATATGATTAATTGAACTTAAATTTATCATGAACTTAGTACCTGATAGTATTTTGCTTGTCTATGTTTGTTGTAGATAGATGGCTCGTGCTGTTGTTCCGTTGAATTTTAATGCGTTCCTTGAGAAAGCAAAGTTGAAAGATGATGGTAGCAATTACACGGACTGGGTCCGTAACCTGAGGATTATCCTCATTGCTGCACAGAAGAATTACGTCCTGGAAGCACCGCTGGGTGCCAGGCCTGCTGCTGATGCAACTGACGACGTTAAGAACGTCTGGCAGAGCAAAGCTGATGACTACTCGATAGTTCAGTGTGCCATGCTTTACGGCTTAGAACCGGGTCTTCAACGACGTTTTGAACGTCATGGAGCATATGAGATGTTCCAGGAGTTGAAGTTAATATTTCAAGCAAATGCCCGGATTGAGAGATATGAAGTCTCCAATAAGTTCTATAGCTGCAAGATGGAGGAGAATAGTTCTGTCAGTGAACACATACTCAAAATGTCTGGGTATAATAATCACTTGATTCAACTGGGAGTTAATCTTCCTGATGATAGTGTCATTGACAGAATTCTTCAATCACTGCCACCAAGCTACAAGAGCTTCGTGATGAACTATAATATGCAAGGGATGGACAAGACTATTCCCGAGCTCTTCGCAATGCTAAAAGCCGCGGAGGTAGAAATCAAGAAGGAGCATCAAGTGTTGATGGTCAACAAGACCACCAGTTTCAAGAAAAAGGGCAAAGGGAAGAAGAAGGGGAACTTCAAGAAGAACAGCAAACAAGTTGCTGCTCAAGAGAAGAAACCCAAGTCTGGACCTAAGCCTGAGACTGAGTGCTTCTACTGCAAGCAGACTGGACACTGGAAGCGGAACTGCCCCAAGTATTTGGCGGATAAGAAGGATGGCAAAGTGAACAAAGGTATATGTGATATACATGTTATTGATGTGTACCTTACTAATGCTCGCAGTAGTACCTGGGTATTTGATACTGGTTCTGTTGCTAATATTTGCAACTCGAAACAGGGACTACGGATTAAGCGAAGATTGGCTAAGGACGAGGTGACGATGCGCGTGGGAAATGGTTCCAAAGTCGATGTGATCGCGGTCGGCACGCTACCTCTACATCTACCATCGGGATTAGTTTTAGACCTAAATAATTGTTATTTGGTGCCAGCGTTGAGCATGAACATTATATCTGGATCTTGTTTGATGCGAGACGGTTATTCATTTAAGTCAGAGAATAATGGTTGTTCTATTTATATGAGTAATATCTTTTATGGTCATGCACCCTTGAAGAGTGGTCTATTTTTATTGAATCTCGATAGTAGTGATACACATATTCATAGTGTTGAAACCAAAAGATGCAGAGTTGATAATGATAGTGCAACTTATTTGTGGCACTGCCGTTTAGGTCATATCGGTGTAAAGCGCATGAAGAAACTCCATACTGATGGACTTTTGGAATCACTTGATTATGAATCACTTGGTACTTGCGAACCGTGCCTCATGGGCAAGATGACTAAAACGCCGTTCTCCGGAACTATGGAGCGAGCAACTGATTTGTTGGAAATCATACATACTGATGTTTGTGGTCCAATGAATGTTGAGGCTCGCGGCGGGTATCGTTATTTTCTCACCTTCACAGATGATTTGAGCAGATATGGGTATATCTACTTAATGAAACACAAGTCTGAAACATTTGAAAAGTTCAAAGAATTTCAGAGTGAAGTGGAAAATCATCGTAACAAGAAAATAAAATTTCTACGATCTGATCGTGGAGGAGAATATTTGAGTTACGAGTTTGGTCTACATTTGAAACAATGCGGAATAGTTTCGCAACTCACGCCACCCGGAACACCACAACGAAATGGTGTGTCCGAACGTCGTAATCGTACTTTACTAGATATGGTGCGATCTATGATGTCTCTTACTGATTTACCGCTATCGTTTTGGGGTTATGCTTTAGAGACGGTCGCATTCACGTTAAATAGGGCACCATCAAAATCCGTTGAGACGACGCCTCATGAACTGTGGTTTGGCAAGAAACCAAAGTTGTCGTTTCTTAAAGTTGGGGCTGCGATGCTTATGTGAAGAAGCTTCAACCAGATAAGCTCGAACCCAAATCGGAGAAATGTGTCTTCATAGGATACCCAAAAGAGACTGTTGGGTACACCTTCTATCACAGATCTGAGGGCAAGATTTTCGTTGCTAAATTCGGATCCTTTCTAGAGAAGGAGTTTCTCTCGAAAGAAGTGAGTGGGAGGAAAGTAGAACTTGATGAGGTAACTGTACCTGCTCCCTTATTGGAAAGTAGTTCATCACAAGAACCGGTTCCTGTGACAACTACACCAATTAGTGAGGAAGCTAATGATATTGATCATGAAACTTCAGATCAAGTTTCTACTGAACCTCGTAGGTCTACCAGAGTAAGATCCTCACCAGAGTGGTACTGTAATCCTATTCTGGAAGTCATGTTACTTGACCATGATGAACCTACGAACTATGAGGAAGCAATGATGAGCCCAGATTCCGCAAAATGGCTAGAGGCCATGAAATCTGATATGGGATCCATGTATGAGAACAAAGTATGGACTTTGGTTGACTTGCCCGATGATCGGCAAGCCATTGAGAATAAATGGATCTTTAAGAAGAAGACTGACGCTGATGGTAATGTAACTGTCTATAAAGCTCGACTTGTTGCGAAAGGTTTTCGACAAGTTCAAGGGGTTGACTACGATGAGACTTTCTCACCCGTAGCGATGCTTAAGTCTCTCCGAATCATGTTAGCAATTGCTGCATTTTATGATTATGAAATTTGGCAAATGGATGTCAAAACTGCATTCTTGAATGGATTTCTGGAAGAAGAGTTGTATATGATGCAGCCAGAAGGTTTTGTTGATCCAAAAGGTGCTAACAAAGTGTGCAAGCTCCAGCGATCCATTTATGGACTGGTGCAAGCATCTCGGAGTTGGAATAAACGCTTTGATAGTGTGATCAAAGCATATGGTTTTATACAGACTTTTGGAGAAGCCTGTATTTACAAGAAAGTGAGTGGGAGCTCTGTAGCATTTCTGATATTATATGTAGATGACATATTATTAATTGGAAATGATATAGAATTTCTGGATAGCATAAAGGGATACTTGAATAAAAGTTTTTCTTTGAAAGACCTCGGTGAAGCTGCTTATATATTGGGCATCAAGATTTATAGAGGTAGATCAAGACGCTTAATTGGACTTTCACAAAGCACATACCTTGATAAAGTTTTGAAAAAGTTCAAAATGGATCAGGCAAAGAAAGGGTTCCTGCCCGTACTACAAGGTGTGAAGTTGAGTCAAACTCAATGCCCGACCACAACAGAAGATAGAGAGAAAATGAAAGATGTTCCCTATGCTTCAGCCAGAGGCTCTATCATGTATGCAATGTTGTGTACCAGACCTGACGTGTGCTTAGCAATAAGCTTGGCAGGAAGGTACCAAAGTAATCCAGGAGTGGATCACTGGACAGCGGTCAAGAACATCCTGAAATACCTGAAAAGGACTAAGGATATGTTTCTCGTATATGGAGGTGACAAAGAGCTAGTCGTAAATGGTTACGTCGATGCAAGCTTTGACACTGATCCGGACGATTCTAAATCGCAAACCGGATACGTGTTTTTATTAAACGGTGGAGCTGTAAGTTGGTGCAGTTCTAAACAAAGCATCGTGGCGGGATCTACATGTGAAGCGGAGTACATAGCTGCTTCGGAAGCAGCAAATGAAGGAGTCTGGATGAAGGAGTTCATTTCCGATCTAGGTGTCATACCTAGTTCATCGGGACCAATGAAGATCTTCTGTGACAATACTGGTGCAATTGCCTTGGCAAAGGAATCCAAATTTCACAAGAGGACCAAGCACATCAAGAGACGCTTCAATTCCATCCGGGATCAAGTCCAGGTGGGAGACATAGAGATTTGCAAGATACATACGGATCTGAATGTTGCATACCCATTGACTAAGCCTCTTGCACGAGCAAAACATGATCAACACCAAGACTCCATGGGTGTTAGAATCATTACTGTGTAATCTTGATTATTGACTCTAGTGCAAGTGGGAGACTGAAGGAAATATGCCCTAGAGGCAATAATAAAGCTATTATTTATTTCCTCATATCATGATAAATGTTTATTATTCATGCTAGAATTGTATTAACCAGAAACATGATACATGTGTGAATACATTGACCAACATAACGTCACTAGTATGCCTCTACTTGACTAGCTCATTAATCAAAGATGGTTATTTTCCTAACCATAGACATGTGTTGTCATTTGATTAACGGGATCACATCATTAGGAGAATGATGTGATTGACATGACCCATTCTGTTAGCCTAGCACTTGATCGTTTAGTATATTGCTATTGCTTTCTTCATGACTTATACATGTTCCTGTAACTATGAGATTATGCAACTCCCGTTTACCGGAGGAACACTTTGGGTGCTACCAAACGTCACAACGTAACTGGGTGATTATAAAGGAGTACTACAGGTGTCTCCAAAGGTACATGTTGGGTTGGCGTATTTCGAGATTAGGTTTTGTCACTCCGATTGTCGGAGAGGTATCTCTGGGCCCTCTCGGTAATGCACATCACTATAAGCCTTGCAAGTAATGTAGCTAATGAGTTAGTTACGGAATGATGCATTACGTAACGAGTAAAGAGACTTGCCGGTAACGAGATTGAACTAGGTATTGGATACGGACGATCGAATCTCGGGCAAGTAACATACCGATGACAAAGGGAACAACGTATGTTGTTATGCGGTTTGACCGATAAAGATCTTCGTAGAATATGTAGGAGCCAATATGGGCATCCAGGTTCCGCTATTGGTTATTGACCGAGAATAGTTCTAGGTCATGTCTACATAGTTCTCGAACCCGTAGGGTCCGCACGCTTAATGTTACAATGACAGTTTTATTATGAGTTTATAAGTTTTGATGTACCGAAGTTTGTTCGGAGTCCCGGATGTGATCACGGACATGACGAGGAGTCTCGAAATGGTCGAGACATAAAGATTGATATATTGGAAGCCTATGTTTGGACATCGGAAGTGTTCCGGGTGAAATCGGCATTTTACCGGAGTACCGGGAGGTTACCGGAACCCCCTGGTGATCTAATGGGCCTTATTAGGCCTAGTGGAGGAAAAGGAGAGGAGGCCTAGGGGCAGCCGCGCGCCCCTCCCCCCCCCCAAGTCTGAATAGGACAAGGAGGGGGCGGCACCCCCCCTTTTCCTTTCCCCCCTCTCCTCCTTCCCCTCAAGTCCTAGTCCAACTAGGGAAAGGGGGGGAGTCCTACTCCCGGTGGGAGTAGGACTCCTCCGGCGCGCCTCCTCCTAGGGCCGGCCGCACCCCCCCTTGCTCCTTTATATACGGGGGTAGGGGGCACCCTAAGACACACAAGTTGATCTACGTGATCGTTCCTTAGCCGTGTGCGGTGCCCCCCTCCACCATATTCCACCTCGGTCATATTGGCGCGGAGTTTAGGCGAAGCCCTGCGCTGGTAGAACATCGTCATTGTCACCATGCCGTCGTGCTGACGGAACTCATCCCCGACACTTTGCTGGATTGGAGTCCGGGGATCGTCATCGAGCTGAACGTGTGCTGAACTCGGAGGTGCCGTACGTTCGGTACTTGGATCGGTCGGATCGGGAAGACGTACGACTACATCAACCGCGTTGTCATAACGCTTCCGCTTACGGTCTACGAGGGTACGTGGAAAATACTCACCCCTTTCGTTGCTATGCATCACCATGATCTTGCGTGTGCGTAGGAAATTTTTTGAAATTACTACGTTCCCCAACACTACTCTCCCATCGACCGTGTACGCAGCAGATGGGATGGAGTCACCGGCCGCAGCAGCAGCAAGGAGGAACGACAATGGGCGTGCTCGTGGATAAATGTGATTTGTTCGTGGTGGCTAGGGTTAGGAGGCACCGCAGACTTATATGGGCGCAACCGCGTGGAGAGACGTGGGCTCGACCCACGTTCGAGTCTATGACAGCCCACGATCCGACGTCTCAGATCGTGGCCCAGCTGTCAGAGAACTCTCCGTTAGTGACTGGCAAAAATAAGCGTGTAGGTGTGAGCTCGGCTCAACTCAATCCCGCAACCCGCGGCGCGTCGTGAAGAGGCGTGGTGTGGCGAGGCGGGCGACAGAGGAGGAATGCGTGAGGGTCTCTTCTATTCTCAAGCTCCAATAGCATGTGAAAGAACATCCCTTATAAAGAGGTCCAACTCCTCTTCCACTTTCGGGGTGGGACTAAACTTCCCACCTCCACCTAGTGCCAATAAACCCACATGGGCCCTTAGAGATTTTTTAGAAATTGCTATATGGGCCTAAAGCCCATCCCAAATTTCAGCAATCCCCCACCAGATCTCGAGGGCCCATTGTGTCCTCTGTTCTAACTACTGTTTCGATATACTGGTGTTTCAGTGAAGACTTGTTACGGTTGGACTTCACCTAGAGCAAGCAGCTACACTCCTTCACAACTGAACAATGGACTATGCCTTGAATTGTCAGTTTGGCGTAAAGAAGTTTCACCACATGTCTTGCTAGTACTAGGCTGCCGAAGGCTGACCCCTCGGGTGGAGCATATAAGTCACACTCCTGGCCTATTCACGAGCTTATTATAGATCACCCCAATCTCATAGACTGTGACCAGCAGTCGGGCTCACATAGGCGTGTTCCTACAAAGATCGCTCTGTAGGATAGCATCTTGCTTACATAAGCTTTGGAACACATTAAGACAGTAGTCATCCTACCATACAGTATCGAGAGTATTGCATCTCCAACGGAGTGGGTCAGTATAGTTACTCTCCTCAGTTCACCACTGGCTTGTTTTCCCAGGTCCTACTTCACGGGATCTCTGATCACATAGGTTGGGTTACCACCATGGCAACTCATGTAGGTCTCATACCCATCTCCCTCGATGCACTATCTATCACAACACGTGATAGCCCTTTTGTAAAGGGATCTGCCAGATTCTTAGCCGTATGGACATACTCCAACGCTATCACTCCGGAGTTTCTTAATTTTCTGACAGCTTTTAATCTCATTCTGATGTGTTTGTTGGACTTCATGTTGTCCTTTGAAATCTTCACCTTGGTGATGACAGTCTGATTGTCACAGTTCATATGGATAGCTGGAACCGGTTTATCAACCAATGGCAAGTCCATCAAAAGATCTTGAAGCCATCCTGCTTCGACACTAGATGTGTCTAATGCTGTAAATTCTACTTGCATTGTCGATCTCATTAAGATTGTTTGCTTGCAAGACTTCCAGGAAACAGCGCCACCTCCAAGAGTAAACATATACCCAGTTGTGGCCTTCATCTCATCAGCATCAGAGATCCAGTTCGCATCACTATACCCTTCAAGTACCGACGAGTATCCCGTATAGTGAAGTCTGTAGTTCATAGTACCCTTCAGATAGCGCATAACTCTCTCAATAGCATGCCAATGCACATCACCCGGGTTGGAAACAAACCGGCTCAGTTTGCTCATAGCAAACGTGATGTCAGACCTCGTTGTGTCGCTAGGTACATGAGTGAACCAATGATTTGAGAGTATCTCAGTTGATCCTTAACCGTGCCTTCGAACTTTCGAACCAACACACTAGGATCATATGGTGTTTGAGATGGTTTGCAGTTCGAGTATCCAAAATGGCTCAACACCTTCTCAACATAATGGGATTGCAGAAGTGTAATCCCACCCTCATTATCTCTCAGTAGCTTGATGTTCAAGCATCAGCCACACCAAAGTCTTTCATCTCAAAGTTCTGAGATAGAAACGACTTGACCTCCTCAATGACTTTGAGGTTGGTCCGAATATCAGTATGTTATCAACATACAAGCATAGTATAACTCCTTCGCCCCCACCATGGCGATAGTATACACATTTGTCAGCTTCAGTAACAACGAAACCAACAGATGTCAGAGTTGTATTAAACTTATCATGACATTGCTTAGGTGCTTGCTTCAGGCCATATAAAGATTTCAGCAACCTACACACCTTTCTTTCCTGACCATCTATCACAAAGCCATCTGGCTGTTGCATGTAGATTTCCTCGTTTAGCTCTCCATTCAGAAAAGCCATCTTAACATCCATCGTCTGGTGGACGAGAATACCATGTGAGACCGCCAATGAGAGTAATACTCGAATGGTGGTCAGTCTGGCCATAGGTGAATAAGTATCGAAGAAATCTTCCTCTTCTTTCTGGTCATAGCCCTTGGCTATAGGCCTAGCCTTGTACTTTTCAATCGTACCATCAGGCCTAAGCTTCTTTTTGAACACCCACTTACATCCCAATGGTTTGCAACCATAGGGACGCTCAGTGATCTCCCATGTCCCGTTAGCCATGATTGAATCCATCTCGCTACAGACTGCATCCTTCTACTAGTCAGCTTCTAGAGAGGCATATGCTTCTAAAATAGAAGAGGGAGTATCATCCACGAGGTACACGAAGAAATCATCACCAAAGGTCTTTGCAGTCCTTTGTCTCTTTCCCCTACCAAGGTTTTCCTCGTCATCCTCCTCAGGATTTTCATCATGTGTTTGTTCATAATATTCCATAGGAATGGCAGGCTCAGGAGTCTCCTCAGATTCCTGTCTAGAAGTGCTTTGCATATCTCTCATAGCAAAAATATCCTCAAAGAATGTAGCATCCTTAGACTCCATAATTGTACTGACCTTCTGGTTAGGTACCTCAGATTTCACTACTAGAAATCTATAGCCAACGTTGTTCTTAGTGTAGCCCAAATTAACGCAATCCACAGTATTGGGTCCAAGCTTACACTTTTTGGGGATCGGCACATTGACTTTCGCCAAACAACCCCAAGTACGCAAGTACGAGAGTGTTGTCCTTCTCTTCGCCCATTTCTCATAGGGAGTGATCTCATTATCCTTTGTCAGAACTGTATTCAGGACATGACATGCCGTCAATATAGCCTCCCCCACCATGCCTTGGATAAACCCGATGTATCTAACATGGCGTTAACCAAATTAGTTAGAGTACAATGTTTCCGCTCGGCAACCCCGTTTGACTGGGGTGAATAGGGAGGCGTCCTCTCATGAATAATGTCGTCTTCCACACAAAAAGAATCAAACTCACTCGAGAAGTACTCTCCACCACAATCTGATCGGACTCATTTAATTTTCTTTTCAAGTTGATTCTCAACTTCTGCCTTATAGATTTTAAAGTAGTGTAGAGCCTCATCTTTAGTATTTAACAAATACACATAGCAATATCTAGTGGAATCATCTATCAATGTCATGAAGTATTTCTTTCCACCTTTAGTCAACACACCATTCATCTCACAAAGATCAGAATGTATGAGTTCTAATGGTGCCAGGTGTCTCTCCTCCGCAGCCTTGTGAGGCTTGCGAGGTTGCTTAGCTTGCACACATGATAGGCACTTAGAACCTTTGGCTGAAGTGAAACTCTGGATTAAATCCAATTTAGCTAGCCGCGTCATAACACTAAAACTAATGTGACAAAGACGTGAATGCCAAACTTTAGATTCATTAACACTCGAATGAATATGGTTCATGACTTTATTACAAAAATCTGCGAGGGAAAGGCGGAACATCCCTCCGCTCTCATAACCTTTTCCAACAAATAGTCCATATTTAGTAACAACTAATTTATTAGACTCGAAAACCAACTTAAATCCTTCTCTACATAGAAGGGAGCCACTAACGAGGTTCTTCTTAATGGCGGGGACATGATGCACGTTCTTCAGCTGCACGATCCTTCCCGAAGTAAACTTCAGATCGACTGTGCCAACACCATGAACAGGAGCACTCGCGCCATTCCCCATCAATACGGATGACATGTGACCTGGTAAGAAGAGAACAATGAAATGTCAGCACACACATGAACATCTGCACCTATGTCCACCCACCAATCGATGGGCTGAAACACTGAAAAAATGTAAATAAATTACCGTACCCAGATGCACCATTCTCATCGTTACCCTACATTTCTATAAGAGGCTGTTTCCAGGACTTGAACCCGTGACCTCATGGTCACAAGGCAACAACTTTACCACTGCGCCAAGGCTCCCCTTCCATCTTAGAGCAAGCAGAAGGCGCCAGAAAAATCAAATAAAAAATTTGCAACACCCGGATGGCCAGTTAACGGATGACACAACGGAAATGGAAGCTTTGGCGACAACCTATTATACAGATATGTACATGTCTGGGGGAGTCAATGCTATGGACCAGGTTCTTGATACGGTGCCATGCAGGGTCACATCCGATATGAATGATAAGTTAAATGCTCCGTACAATTTGCAGGGGGTTAAAAATGCACTTTTTCAGATGTGCCCTTTAAAAGCCCCGGGGCCTGATGGGTTTCCGGCGCACTTTTTCCAGCGTCATTGGGATGTGTGTGGCGAAGAGGTGACTAGGGCGGTGCTGAGAATTGTAATGGGCACAGAATCAGCAAAATGCATCAATGAGACCATATTGGTTCTGATCCCGAAGGTAAAAAAACCCTACCCTCTTGACACAATTTCGAACCATTAGTCTATGCAATGTGTTCTATAAAATTGCATCCAAGGTCATCGCAAACCGATTGAAACATGTTCTGCCTGATATAATTTCTTAGGAGCAGTCTGCTTTTGTCCCTGGGAGATTGGTAACAGATAACATAATCACTGCTTATGAATGCCTTCATTTTATGAAACGCAACAAGGCCAAGAAAAATCAACCTTGTGCTCTTAAGCTTGATATGATGAAGGCCTATGATAGGGTGGAATGGACTTATCTTAGAGAAATTATGCTCAAATTGGGCTTCACCAACAATTGGGTTGACATAGTAATGGGACTGGTAAGCACTGTCAAATTTTCGGTGTTATTTAATGGAAAGAAGTTGCAGGAGTTCAAACCTTCTCGTGGTATACGGCAAGGGGACCCCATATCCCCATACATGTTCTTGATTGCGGCAGGACCTTTCATGCCTCCTAAAATCTAGAAGTGAGTCATCAAATCTTCATGGTCTGGATGTGGCGCCCACGGCACCACCGGTCAACCATCTATTATTTGGAGATGACAGCCTACTGTTTTTCAAGGCGAATGGTATGGGTGCTTAGGAGGTGCACCAACTGTTGGATATATATTGTAATGCTACTGGTCAGCGTATCAATTATGATAAGTCTTCAATCTTTTTAGTAAGGGAGTTCCAGAGTCAGTGAGAGTTGAAACTAAAGGAATCCTAAATGTGCCAAGTGAAACTCTCAATGAGAAATATTTGGGCATGCCATCTGATATTGGGACATCAAAGAATGGGGCCTTTACATATTTAAAGGACAGATTGTGGAGCAAGATACATGGTTGGATAGAGAGAACAATGTCATCTGCTGGGAAGGAAGTTTCGGTCAAAGCAGTAGCTCAGGTAGTACCAGTTTTCTCTATGTCTTGTTTTAAATTGCCTAGAGGGCTCTGCGAGCATCCCAATATGTTAATTCGGAAATTTTGGTGGGGCGGCAAATATGGACATCGTAAACCACATTGGGTCTTGTGGAAGTGTAAGTGCATCTAGTGCCACCCCTAGTTGGTTTTGGAGTATTGACGACAAAGTTGGTTGAGGGACTAATGCGTTTGTGAGGATTGTAGGATAACGCAGGTAGTGTCCATCATTGATTCGGTTTACCTACCGGAGATGACCCCTAAAAATGTATGAAGACATTGAAGACAATGGTGGTATGAGAAGATATTCATATTGAAGACTATGACATGAGAAGACATTACGTGAAAACTATGGAGCGCGAAGACTATGTGGTTTCGTTGTTTCCTTTTCTTCTTTGTTGAGTCATAGGAACCCAGCCTGCACCTTCAAGTCAAGAAGCCCCTCGCATTGTCTTCCCAAGCAGCATGACTGGCTCGAAGCCAAAGGTCCTTTCAACCGCTTCAGAACAGAAGAAGACGAGGGCTGCCGAGGCTGAAGCCAGAAAGAGGAAGAATTCTGAAGCCTCTGATGCCGCTCCCTCCAAGAAGAAGCGCAAGACCAAGAAGAATAGGGCTGCTCCCACAGAGCCCTTGGTTGTTGAACCCATCTCAGTGGTTCGCCCTGCGTCTGAACATCAAGAACGACAAATGATAGTTCATGAGCCTGCTACCACAGAGGCCCATGAAGCTGAAGACATTCCAGCAGCTGAACTCACCGCTGCTGAAGACATTGGTCAAGATGACAATGTTGAAGATGATGAAGTTCTTCCTCAGATCAAACACAACATGGTATCATCGCCTGTTCTCACGAACAGCAAACTCATCAGCATTGGTCGTCCTCTGACGCCAACTGCTCAGGATGCATCATGGGCTGATCACCCACAGCAACAAGACTCCCCAAGTACTCCCCAATAACAACAACAACAACAAGTTACACCACCCGTGCAAGTAGAAGAAGAAGACTTTGAGGCCCAGCCAACTCCATCTCCAAAGGCGTCGCCAGCATTTTGCAGGCTTCGCAAAGGACAAAGGCCTCAAGTCCCTCTCGCGAGCATTCCAGAAGGAGAAGTGCATCACCAACCTGTTGCACGTCAAGTGTTTCCTGAAGCCACTCCAACTGTGAATGTATCCGTGTCTGAAGCCCAAGCTGCTGAAGACAATCCGGCTGCATTAGCCGATGAAAGACAAGAAGACGTATGTGTCCCTACTCCCCCAGTTATTGAAGAAGCTGTTCCTGATGTGAATGCACCAGTGCCCGACCGTCCAGCTCGTCAAGTGGAGGTTGAAAATCCTGAAGCTGCCACTACCAACGCAAGTGAAGCCAATGACGTAGTCATGGCTGAAGCTAATGTGGAGCCTGCACCAACCAGTGTGCCTGAAGCTAATGAGGCAACTGCTCCCGAAGCACCTGTTGTGCAGCCTGAAGCCTCAGCTGTTGCCACTGCTCCTGTTCCGCCACCAAGGCCCCATACAATTGAGAAAGCATACAATCATGGTCAAGCTAACCACTGTCCGATGGCCCATTCTGGTACCTTCGCCTACTGCCTCTGGACCTCAATTTGATTATCATGTTGAGCATAGGCCTCAGGTCCAGAAACCAAAGCCAAGACTGCCAAGGTTCCCAGGTAGTGCAAACTCCTCAGGGTCCTTCAATGCTAATGGCTTCAAAAGCCACAATACCTTCTTTGACAGTGCCAAGTACCCCTACTCAAAGCCAAGGATATCATCTGATCGGTTCTGGAGTTATCAGCAGCGAAGCTATTACTCCTGCGTTCTGTATGATCAAGGGCGCATTTTCCTCATATGCGCCTCGACACTGAAGCCATTGCTGGACTGTCATGCTTAGAAGAAGCACTTGACTGTTTTCGTGATGCCGGTCTGCTCAGCTTTGTCACAGACAAAGAACACTGGAATGAAGAACTTTTGCTTCAATTCTATGCTACCCTCCACATTCACGGCTACAACAGAGACATCAAGACATGGGTTCTCGAGTGGATGACTGGAAATGTTCATCATGAAGCCAAAGCTCTTGACATCATTGAGCTTACTGGCCTACCCTCTCCCGGAGAGCTCTATGAACCTGACTGTCAACTACATCGCAATGCACTGGAGAGCATCTTCCATAAGCCTGAACCCAATATGAGCCAGATGTTGAGCATGATGAAGCCTTTGCCATCTGACGCTGAATATCCAACGGAGTTCCTTGTTGATGACCTTGAGTACCTGCCTCGCACCATATATCATATCATCAGGCGAACTCTATGGCCTATCAAAGGACATTCATCAGCTGCAAAGCTTGAAGGAGCCATGAAGACATTGGTCTTCTACATCCTCAATGGCATCAGCTTCAATTCCCAAGAATTCTTCATCAGGCAACTTGCTGCTTTTGGATCTGACCTTTTTGGTCCGAAGTTCTATGCTCCATGGGTCATGCGCCTCATCAAGCGACACTCATCTGTCAACTATCAGCCCTCTGCTCGCAATCATCTGATCTTTTTGCTAGAGGTTGATATGTCAGTTGAAGCCATATACTCTGACCCTGCAAAGAAGCCTCTTTGTCTTCAGAATGTCGAGCACCAAAGCTTCACTCAACCCATCGAAGGCGTCCAAGCAGCAACACGCATCTATCCAATGGCTGGAAATACTCGTCTGCCTCATCGGGCGCAAACTGAAGCCACTGAAAGCACCATTGCCCAAAGGCCTAAGAAGCGCTCTCGTGTTCTCAATGACCGAGAACTTCTTGTGGCACTTCATCAGAAACAAGATAAGCATTGTAAGTGCATCTAGTGCCCCTTAGTGATTTTGGTGTATTGAAGACTTATAGGTTAAGGGACTAATGCGTTTGTGAGTGTACACAGGTCTATAAGTCTATGAGGAGTTTGATATTTACAGAGAAAGTCGACCCCTAAAAATAAAGTTCTTCGACTGAAGACTTTGATATTCTGAAGACTTTCTGAAGACTTTGAAAGTGAAGAAATTGATGTGACCTTGAAGACTTGGTATTCATTTGTGGAACATGAAGCGTGAAGACTTTTGTTTTCGTAGTTTCATTTTCTCTTTGTTGAGTCATAGGAAACACCGTACTGTTAAAGGGGGTCAAGGAAATACTAAGGAAAAATTTCCATGTGATGCTCAACTCAAAATCCTACACCTACCAATCCCTTCGAGTGAAGCCTTTGGAAATCTCATACAGCTCAGTCACTTTCTTCAGTGACAGAGACGAAGTTCTTCTGGTCGCTGATGAATTTGTTCTGACTGAGGAGGTAGGAATTCACCAGTGCGAATTGCCTACACAGTGAGGAACATGATAGCCCTGAGGAATTTGAGAGTCAAATTTCCGACCGTTGCTGTGCTGCGCGCCAGCTGTCCCAAAATATCTTATCCACCTAACGGTCATATCATTGAAGGGCATTTATGTCTTATCATGTCGGGCTGCTCCCTAGG
Organism: Triticum aestivum; assembly: GCF_018294505.1. NCBI lineage: Eukaryota > Viridiplantae > Streptophyta > Magnoliopsida > Poales > Poaceae > Triticum > Triticum aestivum. The sequence goes on along the minus strand of NC_057807.1, from coordinate 479,132,672 downwards.
CTATAAATAGCCGCCCCCTACAACCACTAGCTGGTTGGCTGCTCTGAGAGAACTTGACACTTGTCATTTGAGAGCAACCCATCCTCCGAGGACTTTGAGCGAAAATCATCGAGTGAGGAAAACCCAAAACCAAACCCCTACAAACCCAAAGTGATTGAGCATCACTGAAGAAATTGATCCTGCGTGGATCCGACGCTTGTTACCTTTGAAGACTGTGCTTCTTCCAGACGGTTAGGCGTCATGGTCTAGAGCATCCAAGGGGAATTGTGGATCGCTGAGTAACCAAGTCTGTGCAGGTTTGGAAGTCGCCTGAAGACTTACCACGAGTGATTGGACGAGGTCTGTGTGACCTTAGTTCAAGGAGAATACGGTGAGGACTGGGTGCCCTGAGCTGCGTGCTCAGCGACTGGGTGTCCGGGACTGTGTGTCCTCGAGTTTAAATACTCAGCCGCTCCAACCAGATGTACAACTAAGACAGCAGTTGGAACTGGTTTACCAAATCATTGTCTTCACCAACCTAACTAGTTCTATTTCCTCAACCCTTTCATTTCCTCATTACTGTGTTGAGTGTTTGTTCATATCTATGCTTGAAGACTTTGACTGAAGACTTTCTCAATTTCCTCAGTTCAATTTCTTCAGTCTGTTTGTCTTCATCTTGTGTTATCCTGTGATTACGCTTTCTGTACTCTGTGCTAGTCTTCATTTCATCATGATGACCATGCTTGTATTCTGTTATGCTTACTTCTGAGTACTTATTCCGCTGCAAGTAGTTCTTCACTAAGGAATTTCCTCACCGGCAAATTCCTCAGTGAAGAATTCATAAAAATCGCCTATTCACCCCCCTCTAGTCGATATAACGCACTTTCAATTGGTATCAGAGCAAGGTACTCCCTTGTTCTGTGTGATTTTGGTTTAACCGCCTGGAGTTTTAGTTATGTCGACCGCAGGTATGATCAAGGTCTCGGCTGGGTGTCCTACCTTTGATGGGACGGACTACCCCTACTAGAAAAACAAGATGCGAATGCATCTTGAGGCAATTGACAACGATCTCTGGTATGTTGTGGAAAATGGTGTTCCCACTGTCTCACCCTCACTGAACGCTACCGATGTGAAGAGATTCAAGCAACTCGATTCTCAAGCGAAGAATATCATATGTGGCCATCTGAGTAAAGGACAGTATGGAAGAGTGAGTGCTTTGGAAACTGCTAAGCTTATCTGGGATAGGCTGTCCAAAGTGAATGAAGGAGTCTCAACTCAGCGTGACTCTCGAGTTGATGTTCTTCGGAATCTCTTCAACCGCTTCAAAAGACTCGACAATGAAAATGTCCAACAAACCTTTGATCGCCTCACTGACATCTCAAATGAGCTTCAAGCCCTCGGTGCCTCTGACATCACTGACCATGAGGTGGTGAAGAAACTGTTGAGATCGCTTGATTCCTCATTTGATACTCTGGAACTGATGATACAAGAACGGGCTGACTACAAGTCTCTTGATCCTGCCGATATCCTCGAAAGGCTAAATACTCACGAGTTCCAGCTTGCTGAAAAGAGAGATCTCTATTGTTCGAGCTATGGCAAACCACGTGCCCTGAAGGCCAAGGTTGTGTGTGAGTCTGAATGTGAGGATTCTGGTAGTAGCCTTGGTGATCTTGAAGAATTGAGCCAGGAGCTAGCACTGCTCGTGAAGAAATTCCAGAAGTTCTCAAGACGTGGTCGCTTTGGAAAATCCTCAAGAAGCAGTAATTCCTCATCAAGTGACTATAAGAGAAGGCTGTGCCACAAATGCAAGAAACCTGGTCACTATATTCAAGACTGTCCTCAGTGGGAAAAGGGATTGAAGAAGAAGAAATACAAGGATTACAGTTCTGATGATGCGAAGAAGAAGAAGAAATCGTCAAAATCTTCGTCATCAAAATCCTCGAAGTCTTCACCTCACAAGAAGAGCAGCTCCAAGAAGGCTCGGGCATTCATTGGCAAGGAAATGGACTCTGAAGCTGAATCTGAGGAACATGAGGAAGAGGAGGCGTCTGAAGAATCCGAATCTGGTGTGGCGAGTCTGGCCTTCGCTACTGCCTTCGTTAGCAAGTCCATCTTCAACACTGAAGAAACTGACCCCACCGACAAGCCTGATGAAGATAATGATGACTACGCTCCCACCTATTGCTTCATGGCGAAAGGTGCAAAGGTACTCAAATACACCTCCTCTGAATCTAGTGAAAATGAATCTGATGAGGATCTCAAGCCCAGCTACTCTAAACTTGCTAAGATTGCTGTAAAACAACAAAGGGCTTTTGAAAAGGTTCAAAACATGCTAGACAAAAGTGATGATATGTTGGGTGAAGAAATGGATCGCACTAAAGCCCTGACTGAAAATCTTCAGAGACTTCAGTCTAGGTTTGATAACCTTCAAAGTCATCATAACACTCTCTTATCTGATCATGAGAAACTTTCTTATGAATTTCTTCAAAGAAAGCAAGATCTTGAGAAGCTAAGAGTGAGTTATGAAGATCTTCAGAAGGAGCGCGATTCATTACTAGCTCAACAAATCAGCGCTTCTCAGGAAGAATTTGTTCCTCCATGCTTAAAGTGCATTGAACGTGAATCTGCTAATTCTTCACCTGAATGTTCAAATGCTTCAACTGTTACAAATTCTTCACCTGCCTCTGCTATCACTAATTCCTCATCGAAGGACATTGCTAGTATCACTGACGATGCAGGGCTGAAGGAATTGTACATGACAGGCGTGTACAAAAGCCTCAAAGGGCATCAGACTCTTTGTGATGTGCTTAAAAAGCAGATCCTCAACAGAAACCCTAGGAAAGAGGGTATGACCTTTGAGAGGAAACGCAATGCTGATGGAACATATTGGAAGCTTGAGCAGTACCCCAAAATCTCATGGGTTGCTGCAAAGGGACCTCCAGTTGATCCATCTAACTTATCTGGCTTTACATGTGAATCTCCTCATTCTTCTGATGAGTCATTTGACTCCAACTATAAACTGTTCAAAAATCAGAATGGTGAAGTATTTGCTAGATATGTTGGCACTAACTGTAGGAACGGTTCTCCTATGAAGAAAATTTGGGTTCCCAAGAAGTGCCTCAAAAGTCTTCAGGTGAATGTCCTCATGACACCACCTGTGAAGGACAGGAACCCCAGATCAAATTCTTCATATGGACCAAATTCTTCATATGGATCCAAGTCCTCACACGGACCAAATTCCTCACGTGGATCAAATTCCTCAAAAGGATCAAAGTCCTCATATGATTATCATCGTGCTAACAACTCTGTTTCGCAGGGTAGAGCTAAGGGCTATGAATATGTGCATTATTCTCCAAACCATTATGTTCATAAGTCCTCGAAGAATTTCTCTGCTTATTCATATGCTTACCCTAACCCCTCTTATGTGAAACGAAATGGTTTGGCCTCTATGCCACCATTCTCGTATGGTGCTCGCAGAGTGATGAACTCTTTGCCACCCCTTCAGATGTGGGTGGTGAAGAAAAAGAACTAATCTCTTCTGCAGGGTCAGGTCTCCAGACGTGCTTTAACGTCTGAAGAATTTGCTGGGAACCTGACAAAATTGCCTGAAAGGACGCAGGCGAATCATGATGAAATGAACCTTCATTTCACACGTCCTCATACTGCTATATCTGTTTACTGATTGATGAAATTCATCTGATGGACTTGATATCATATTCTTCACAAATGAAGCATATGAGATTGTAAGCTACACTAATTCATCCGCAGGATGATCAACCCAAAGCTACTGAGTGGGTCCTCGATAGTGGATGTACGAATCACATGACTGGTGACAAGAATCTATTGATGGATGCTCCCTTATCACCGTCACATCTGAAGCATATCATCTTTGCTGACAAAGGCAAAAGTCAGGTATTGGGTCTTGGTAAGGTTGCAATCTCTAAGGATAAACACATGGACAAAGTCATGCTTGTTGAGTCCTTAGGATACAACCTCATGTCAGTCTCAATGCTTTGTGATCTTGATATGGTTGTTGTCTTTGGCAAGTATCATTGTGTTGTGATTATGGAAGCTAACAATTCCAAAGTCTTCGAAGGCTTTAGGAGAGGAGATCTGTATATTGTTGATTTCTCTACAGGACCACAACCAGTCGTGTGTCTACTTGCAAAAGCTTCAGAAGGATGGCTATGGCATCGACGACTTGGTCACGCAGGCATGAGGAATTTGCACACGCTTGCGAAGAAGAAGCATGTCATTGGCATTGAGAATGTCAATTTCCTCAAGGATCACTTATGCGGAGCCTGTGAAGCTGGAAAAATGACCAAGGCCAAGCATCCAGCGAAGACTATCATGACCACTACTCGTCCATTCGAATTGCTTCACATGGACCTCTTCGGACCCAATCATTACTCAGCAGTCACTAATGATGCATCTCTATATGGTTTTGTCATTGTTGATGATTACTCTCGATATACATGGGTACACATTGTTACTTAGAAACATGAAGTGCAGGAAGTCTTCAAACGTTTTTCCTCGAGGGCTTCAACCAACTTTGGTGTGAAGATCAAGCACATCAGAAGTGACAATGGAACTGAGTTCAAGAATTCTGGTCTTGATGACTATCTTGATGAACTTGGTATTACTCATGAGTTATCTGCTCCCTATACTCCTCAGCAAAATAGCGTCGTGGAGCGCAAGAACAGAACTCTTGTTGAGATGGCTCGCACGATGCTTGATGAATACAAAACGCCTCATCGTTTTTGGATTGATGCAATTGATACTGCGTGCCACATCATCAACAGAGTATATCTTCACAAATTCTTCAAGAAGACGGCCTATGAACTCCTCACTGACAAGAAACCCAATGTGAGTTATTTCAAAGTCTTCGGTGCTAAATGTTGGATTAGAGATCCTCACCACAATTCTAAATTTGCACCGAAGGCACATGAAGGTTTTATGCTTGGTTACGGAAAGGACTCGCACACCTACAGAGTCTTCAACATTGTTCTTCACAAGATTGTTGACACTGTAGATGTGCGGTTCGATGAAACTAATGGCTCGCAAAGAGAGCACCTACCTTCTGTGTTAGATGAACCAGCACCTGAGGATTCTATCAAGTTCAAGGCAACTGAGGATATCATTCCTACTGAAGAATCTGCTAAAGAATTCATTCCAGTTCATGAAGAACGTCGAGCTGATGCACCTGAAGAAAATGCTGAGGAAAATGGTGCTGAAGAAAATGCTGATCAAACTCCTCAGCGACAACCAGCTCATCCTCGCGTTGCAAAAGAAGTGCAAGTGGAGAAGATCATCGATGACATTAGAGCACCAGAGCCCACTAAGGTAGATGAAGCATTTTTGGAGCCGGAGTGGATTCATGCTATGCAAGAAGAATTACATTAGTTCAAGCTCAACAATGTTTGGGAACTGGTCAAACGTCCAGATCCTCGCAAGCATAATATCATTGGCACAAAGTGGATCTACCACAACAAGCAAGATGAAAATGGCCTTGTGGTGAGGAATAAGGCACGACTGGTAGCTCAAGGCTACACACATGTTGAAGGAATTGATTTTGCACCTGTTGCTAGACTTGAGGCTATTCGCATATTACTTGCTTATGCTAACCATCATGATATCATCTTATATCAAATGGATGTGAAAAGTGCATTCCTCAATGGTAAGCTTGAGGAAGAAGTATATGTTGCTCAACCCCCAGGTTTTGAAGATCCAAAGAATCCTGACAAAGTCTTCAGACTTAATAAGGCCCTCTATGGCCTCAAGCAAGCCCCTCGGGCGTGGTATGATACATTGAAGGAATTCTTCGTGAAGAATGGCTTCACACCCGGTTCACTCAACCCTACTCTCTTTACTAAATCTTATGATGGTGAACTGTTTGTGTGCCAAATATATGTTGATGATATTATCTTTGGCTGTACTGACCAATGTTATAGTGATGAATTTGCCTATATGATGAGTGAAGAATATCAAATGTCTATGATGGGAGAGTTGAAATTCTTCTTAGGTCTTCAAATTCGTCAACAGCGCAATGGCATATTCATATCTCAGGAGAAATACCTCAAAGATGTACTGAGGAAATTCGGCATGCAAGATTGCAATGGCGTCAAAATTCCTATGCCCATAAATGGCCATCTATGCACTGATGAAAATGGTATTGACTTCGATCACAAGGTATACCGCTTCATGATTGGTTCTTTATTGTACTTATGTGCATCTAGGCCAGATATAATGCTTAGTGTTTGCATGTGTGCCCGATTTCAAGCTGCACCGAAGGAATCACACCATAAGGCTGTGAAGCATATTCTTCGATATCTAGCTCACACACCAACACTAGGATTATGGTACCCCAAGGGCTCTACTTTTGATCTCATTGGATATTCTGACTCTGACTATGCTTGTGATCGTGTGGACCACAAGTCAACTTCTGGCACTTGTCATTTCCTTGGACGATCTTTGATCTGTTGGTCCTCGAAGAAACAAAACTGCGTATCACTGTCTACTGCGGAAGCTGAATACATTGCTGCTGGCTCTTGTTGTGCTCAACTGCTTTGGATGAAGCAAACACTCAAGGACTATGGCGTCAACGTGAAGAATGTGCCTCTCCTTTGCGACAATGAGAGTGCCATAAAGATTGGTCACAACCCAGTTCAGCACTCGAAGACAAAGCACATTCAGATTCGTCATCATTTTCTTCGTGATCATGTGTTGAAGGGCGACATCTCCATCGAGCACGTGAAGACTGAAGAACAGCTAGCTGATATCTTCACTAAGCCCTTGGATGAGAAGAGATTTAGCAAGTTGCGGTGTGAGCTAAATATCTTAGAATCTTCGAATGTTCTTTGAAAAGGACACACACCCTAACACTTATGCAAAATTGATGACTTAGATGTGCAACACATGAAGAAACGTTTTTCTTCAATCAATGAAGAATAACACTCTAAGTGTGAAGAAATTAATGAAGAATTTGATTCTCAGAACCCTACGACAATTGTACGCGGTGTATGAAATCATCATTCTTATACGGCGGGTCACGCCACCACAAAAAGTTGAAAATCTTCAATTTGAGTTTTTCCTCAGTTTTGAAATTCTTCAGTTTTTCAAATTCTTCAACTTTGCAAAATCTTCACTGTTTCCGTCGTTTTTCTTCATTGGCTTTATATATATATATATATATATATATATATATATATATATATATGAGTTTATGTCCTCTACAGCATTCACTTATAGCGATTTCTTCAAGTTGCTTTTTCTGCTAAGTGAATGTGATCGGACCCTTCCCCCTCTATGCTATACTCAACCCAATCTATTCACAAATTCTTCATGTGCGTTCTATTTGAAACTCGTTCAAAATCTTCACTGTGTCCTTGTCAGCTGAAGAAATTGCGAACGAAACTTTAAAACAAATCTTATCCAAATTTTCGGTTTTGCCGCTCAAACCGTTCTGCATCCCACAATGCATTATTCTATTCACCCACGATCATACACGATCTCAACTACACAGTACGTGGGTGACACATGTCGCGAGAAGGAGAAAGGGCAGGGGCATGTTCGTCCCAAATCTTCGGGCGAACAGTTTTCACCGTGTCTATAAATAGCCCTCTCCCCTTCCTCACTTCATTTACTCCGCTCGATAGCTTCTCTCTCGCTCGAGCTCCTCAAACCCTAGCGCCGCCGCTACTCCATCATCACCGGTGAGGAAGAGCTTCGCTGCCTCGACCTCGTCGCCATCGTACTCACGCCGACCGCGGAAATCTTCACTCTGCCGCCGCCGTAGCTGTCTTCCTCTGCCAAGTTAGGGCGTGGGAGATCTAACCTGACGAACTTCACATCTGTTCTTCTCAGTTCGTCGTGTTCTTCACTTCGGGTAATTAAAAGTTACTTTTATTACTCTCTTTGATTCTCAAACTTTCCTGAAAATCTTCAAAGGTGTTTATTCTTCAAATCTTCACACATAGGAACACCTCACACATCATATGATCTTGAACTGTTTCTCTAAGCAATCATTTTCTTTAGGATTCCCTAATTGTGTGGATCCTCGATCTGTACAACTCTGGAACCTAAGACAAGAACGCTTAGTGAAATTCCTCAAGGTTCATCTGGTCAAATTCCTCAAAACTTTTCTTTTCGAAAAACCTTCTGAGAACGCATATGACCTCTCCAAATTCCTCGCACCTATACTCTGTTCATAGGTACTCATGTCTGCTACTGAATCACTAGGTTCTCATCAACTTAACTCATTTGCAGCGTTCCTCGAAGAAAAACTGCATACTTCTTCAGAAAATTCGATTGTTCAAATTCCTCAACTGAAGAATATGGCAGACGGTAAGAAGCCGCAGAAAGGAGGAAAGAAACCTGAGGTTATGACTGCGTTGAAATCCCTGAGGAAATTTATGCTGACTATTGCACACCTGATGAAGCAAAATTTGGTAAAGAAAACAAAAATCAGCGCAAGGTGCGCATACAGAGGATTGAACGGAGATGGGCAAGGGAATGGAGGGAATACAAATATGTGACTCCAAAGTACATGAGGAAATTCGCCCTCAATCCTCCATGCCCAAGAGCTCCATTGGCACCTGGCCAAGTAGCTGACCCCACAAGCATCAAGAGTAGTGAGGACTTTCCTGAAGAATGGGCTAAGCGCCAAGCTAAATTGGCAAGACAAGCCAAGGAGGCAGTGAAGAAATTCAATGAGGATTCTGCCACTGCCACTGCTACTGAGGCCTCGGTCAAACCGAGGAAATCCATGCCAAAGAAGCCTGCTCGTAAGCCAAGTGATTCACCAACAGCGCCCTCACGGCCAAGTTCCTCAGCAATGCCCTCACGGCAAATTCCTCACACTGCTACTGCTCCACCAAAGTCCTCGGCAGCTCCTTCAAAGTCCTCAGCTCCTGTGCATCTGGCTACATGTCAAAGGACTGCTGGTTTCTTGATTGCCTCTGGTGTTTCAGCAAGTTCCTCAGCTGCACCAATTTCCTCATCAGGCCCCACACTATTGAAGACAAAAGCAACAGCTGGACGAGGTCCTCGGCCAAGTCCAAGGAAGAAACAGGTCGCATTCCATGTGCCCTCTGATGATGAAGCTTCTGATGATGAACTTGCAGAAATCATCAGAGACAGACAGGTGAAGGCCGCTAGAGCCAAAGGCACATCTGTGCCACTGCTTTTGGATCCAAGGAAAATCCTCGATTACATTGATCTCTGGCACAAGGATCCAAACACCCCAATGCCTGATTTTCATCTGACTCCTGGTCAAAGTCACACGCTGACCCATTTCATCACTGAAGAGAAATGGAAGTTTGAAAAGGCAAGAGAGATCAAGAAAGCGCAATACAGAAAGGAGAAGCTCCTGAAGAAAAATGTTGTCAGAATGACACCTGAGGAACTTCTCCAGGCTCAGTCTGAAATTGAAGCCCTCAGCAAAGACTTTGATGCCTACTATGCTGATTGGCAAGGAGTTAAAGTGAGATTCGTCAACCTGACGAAGAAATTCACAAATGTTGCAGCCCCATCGCAACAAGAAAATCTTCAGGCTGCAGACTCTGCTCAGCCTGCTGAAGAACATGCCAGCACCGCTGATGATTTTTAGCCTGCTAAAGAAAATGCTAGTTCCAGGGCTGATGACTTCATTCCAGCCGCTGAAGAAATTGCCAGGGCATCCACTAGTGGTGCGCCTGAAGAAACTGAAGAGATCGGAGCAACTGCATCAGTTGCGCCTGAAAAAAATCAACCAGATTCCTCAGCTCCTCCCGCGCCTACACCAACTCCAATTCTTCCATCTGCATCAGATGTGAAGAAGACCAAGGCTGCAGAGCGAGCTGCAGTGAAGAAAAGGAAGGCATCAGCTGCGTCAAATTCTTCGGCTGCAAAGAAAATGAAGCCAATGACCAGCTCATTTGAAAATCCTATTGATGTTGTTCCAATTTCCTCCATGCCATCAAAGGACCTTGTTCCTTTTGGAGAAGACTATGAGATCCCAAGCAGATCTGATGAAGAAAATCATTCTGCTGCTTCGTCAGAGCAGATTGATGAAGAAATTAAAGTGGATGAAACCCCTTCAAGGCCTGTCATCTCATCACCTATGCCTCAGTTCACAGCTGAAGAGGCTGGTGTTGAGGAAATTGAAGATGAAGATGTGGATATAGGATGCACCACACCTGTGATGAATGATGACTTTTGGGAAAGTCAGCATCCAAATACTCCTCTCTTCACACCTATACAACAGATTCCTCAGTCCCCTGCAACAACAGTCCAAATGGGCTCTGAAGAAACTCAACCCACTCCTTCTGTGCATGAAGACATTCCAGCCGCTAGTGCTGAAGAACCTGCTGCTGCTGATCCTCAGGTTGCACACGAAGAGGAACCAGAAATTCCTCAGCCTGAAGAACCTGAGCTCGCGATTCCTGAGGTAGTAATGCAACTCACTGACACCCCTTTGCCAAAGCCAAAGAATCCGTTCTCAAGCAAATAGAAGTTCAAGGCTGAAGACTTCTTTGCCGAGCATGTATTCTTCACAGATTACAACCCCTATGACTCTGCTCGCATAAGGAAGAGGCGTTTCTGGACTGCTAGTCAAGCTAACTTCTATTCCTCAGTGCTGTTTGACAAAGACAAAAATCTTTGATCATGCACATATTCCTCACGTGGACATGGAATCTCTGCCATGCTTCGAGCCAGTCCTCAGTGTTCTTCACGATGCAGGATTACTAAATTTCTGCACGGACATTTGCGATTGGAATGAAGAACTCATTCTTCAGTTCTACGCGACACTGCATATAACTGGAGACGCTGAAGATGTCAACTCATGGGTGTTGGACTGGATGACTGAAAACACTTACTACAAGGCACCGGCAACTGAATTGCTTCGTGTCCTTCCTCTCAATCCTCCCCATGACAGTGCACGTTGCACCTACAGTGACCCTGAACTGACAAATCACTATATGCAAGTGCTCATGAAGCCCTTGAAGCATGGGCAGGCCCCACGAACCAAATTCCTCATCAAGGAATTACTCTATGTGCCTCGGACTGTCTATCGCATTCTGACAAAGACTATGAGTCCTATCAAAGGCCACGACTCAAATGATGAAGAAGTCGTTGGCATAATGAAGAATATGCTTTTCAACATCATTCATGGCGTTCCCGTCAACTTCCATGATTTCTTCATGAGGACTCTGGGCAATATTGCTATGTCACCATTCGAGTTGAAGCCCTATGCGCCTTGGATTATGAGATTCATCAAGGCAAGATCTTCACTGAATTACAAAGCTGACACTCTGAACCACGGTAGCTACTTGCCTCCCATTGAAGTCCTCAAACGGACGGTTTCATCAGCTGATGACAAAGGCAAGGCAGCTGCTGTAATCAATGAAGGCATTCGTCCATTGGATGGTCAATTTCGCCAGGCTGCATCTTACTCTACCAATGACGACTCTGCCACACATGACTTTGCCGCAAATACCTCAGCCAAGCAAAATCCTCAAGCCACAGCACCCAGGGTGATGACTGACCGTGAGTTACTCCTCAGTCTTCATCAGAAGGTTGATCGCAATCACAAATGGGTAAAGCGTCAGTTTGGTGCACTTCTTCACAATATGACCTCAACATACAATGCAGTGAAGAAGAACCAATACTACCTTCATGAAACCTTCAACCGCACCTGGGCTGTCCTCACTCATGTCTATAGCGCTGAAGAACTAAAGACTATGGGACTCAAGGAAGAATTTGACTGGTCTGCACCTCCTCCGAAGAAACTCAAGAGGGTCAAAGTTCCTCCACTGGTGGCCAGCTCTTATTCTTCATCGCGTGACACTGATGAGTATGAAGATTTGGACGACACTGCGGCAGGCCCTGCTACAACAAACAACCCCGACAACGCTGGCGCTCCTCCATCGACTTGAAATTCTTCAGGGGCGTTAGTCCTCAGTTTCAATCCTTTTGGTCATTTGATGACAAAGGGGGAGAAATCTGAGTTAGTCTTCAAGCGGGTCTATATTAAGGGCATTTTTTAAGTTACAACTCTCGTTCTTCTGAAACTTTTATTTGGATCGAGTTGTAATCTTAAACCCGATGGTGCGCTGATACTTTTGTTGCATTATGCTTTGATGCTTTCGCATGCTTATTCCTCGTTAATGACATTGCACGCATGCTGAATCTCATCAGGCACCATATTTCATCATGCATTTCAAATTCTTCATATTATATATCAAATGCGTGTATGAATTACAAGATATAGGGGGAGATCTCCATGATTCAACTCTTCAAATGTGCATTGCCTCAAACGCAAATTCCTCACTATGCACATCTTCAGGGGGAGTTCTTCTATATCTTGCTATCAAATTCCTCAATATCAGTATTTACACTTCATACATTTATCCCCGTTGAAAACTTAACCTATATTGTCATCAATCACCAAAAAGGGGGAGATTGTAAGTGCATCTAGTGCCCCTTAGTGATTTTGGTGTATTGAAGACTTATAGGTTAAGGGACTAATGCGTTTGTGAGTGTACACAGGTCTATAAGTCTATGAGGAGTTTGATATTTACAGAGAAAGTCGACCCCTAAAAATGAAGTTCTTCGACTGAAGACTTTGATATTCTGAAGACTTTCTGAAGACTTTGAAAGTGAAGAAATTGGTGTGACCTTGAAGACTTGGTATTCATTTGTGGAACATGAAGCGTGAAGACTTTTGTTTTCGTAGTTTCATTTTCTCTTTCTTGAGTCATAGGAAACACCGTACTGTTAAAGGGGGTCGAGGAAATACTAAGGAAAAATTTCCATGTGATGCTCAACTCAAAATCCTACACCTACCAATCCCTTCGAGTGAAGCCTTTGGAAATCTCATACAGTTCAGTCACTTTCTTCAGTGACAGAGACGAAGTTCTTCTGGTCGCTGATGAATTTGTTCTGACTGAGGAGTTAGGAATTCGCCAGTGCGAATTGCCTACACAGTGAGGAACATGATAGCCCTGAGGAATTTGAGAGTCAAATTTCCGACCGTTGCTGTGCTGCGCGCCAGCTGTCCCAAAATATCTTATCCACCTAACGGTCATATCATTGAAGGGCATTTATGTCTTATCATGTCGGGCTGCTCCCTAGGCTATAAATAGCCGCCCCCTACAACCACTAGCTGGTTGGCTGCTCCGAGAGAACTTGACACTTGTCATTTGAGAGCAACCCATCCTCCGAGGACTTTGAGCGAAAATCATCAAGTGAGGAAAACCCAAAACCAAACCCCTACAAACCCAAAGTGATTGAGCATCACTGAAGAAATTGATCCTGCGTGGATCCGACGCTTGTTACCTTTGAAGACTGTGCTTCTTCCAGACGGTTAGGCGTCATGGTCTAGAGCATCCAAGAGGAATTGTGGATCGCCGAGTGACCAAGTCTGTGAAGGTTTGGAAGTCGCCTGAAGACTTACCACGAGTGATTGGACGAGGTCTGTGTGACCTTAGTTCAAGGAGAATACGGTGAGGACTGGGTGTCCTGAGCTGCGTGCTCAGCGACTGGGTGTCCGGGACTGTGTGTCCTCGAGTTTAAATACTCAGCCGCTCCAACCAGACGTACAACTGAGACAGCAGTTGGAACTGGTCTACCAAATCATTGTCTTCACCAACCTAACTGGTTCTATTTCCTCAACCCTTTCATTTCCTCATTACTGTGTTGAGTGTTTGTTCATATCTGTGCTTGAAGACTTTGACTGAAGACTTTCTCAATTTCCTCAGTTCAATTTCTTCAGTCTGTTTGTCTTCATCTTGTGTTATCCTATGATTACGCTTTCTGTACTCTGTGCTAGTCTTCATTTCATCATGATGACCATGCTTGTATTCTGTTATGCTTACTTCTGAGTACTTATTCCGCTGCAAGTAGTTCTTCGCTAAGGAATTTCCTCACCGGCAAATTCCTCAGTGAAGAATTCATAAAAATCGCCTATTCACCCCCCCTCTAGTCGATATAACGCACTTTCAAGCATCACTATTGGCTCAAGAGACAGATGCAAAGCCTCATGGTGGATGTAAATCGCATTCGAAACCTTGCCACCAAGAATGCATTTGTTGCTCACGAGACTTGTCGGCGATCATGGAAGAGTTTAACGCCGCTTAGTGCTGAAGCAGATCTTCAAGACGATGGCTTCGCTGAAAGATTCCAGTTTGACTCCACTCCTGCACGGACTACTGTCCTACGTCGAACTCCAAGCATACAATCATGGTCAAGCTAACCACTGTCCGATGGCCCATTCTGGTACCTCCGCCTACTGCCTCTGGACCTCAATTTGATTATCATGTTGAGCATAGGCCTCAGGTCCAGAAACCAAAGCCAAGACTGCCAAGGTTCCCAGGTACTGAAACTCCTCAGGGTCCTTCAATGCTAATGGCTTCAAAAGCCACAATACCTTCTTTGACAGCGCCAAGAACCCCTACTCAAAGCCAAGGATATCATCTGATCGGTTCTGGAGTTATCAGCAGCGAAGCTATTACTCCTGCGTTCTGTATGATCAAGGGCGCATTTTCCCTCATATGCGCCTCGACACTGAAGCCATTGCTGGACTGCCGTGCTTAGAAGAAGCACTTGACTGTTTTTGTGATGCCGGTCTGCTCAGCTTTGTGACAAACAAAGAACACTGGAATGAAGAACTTTTGCTTCAATTCTATGCTACCCTCCACATTCGCGGCTACAACAGAGACATCAAGACATGGGTTCTCGAGTGGATGACTGGAAATGTTCATCATGAAGCCAAAGCTCTTGACATCATTGAGCTTACTGGCCTACCCACTGCCGGAGAGCTCTATGAACCTGACTGTCAACTACATCGCAATGCACTGGAGAGCATCTTCCATAAGCCTGAACCCAATATGAGCCAGATGTTGAGCATGATGAAGCCTTTGCCATCTGACGCTGAATATCCAACGGAGTTCCTTGTTGATGACCTTGAGTACCTGCCTTGCACCATATATCATATCATCAGGCGGACTCTATGGCCTATCAAAGGACATTCATCAGCTGCAAAGCTTGAAGGAGCCATGAAGACATTGGTCTTCTACATCCTCAATGGCATCAGCTTCAATTCCCAAGAATTCTTCATCAGGCAACTTGCTGCGTTTGGATCTGACCTTTTTGGTCTGAAGTTCTATGCTCCATGGGTCATGCGCCTCATCAAGCGACACTCATCTGTCAACTATCAGCCCTCTGCTCACAATCATCTGATCTTTTTGCCAGAGGTTGATATGTCAGTTGAAGCCATATACTCTGACCCTGCCAAGAAGCTTCTTTGTCTTCAGAATGTCGAGCACCAAAGCTTCACTCAACCCACCGAAGGCGTCCAAGCAGCAACACGCATCTATCCAATGGCTGGAAATACTCGTCTGCCTCATCGGGCGCAAACTAAAGCCACTTAAAGCACCATTGCCCAAAGGCCTAAGAAGCGCTCTTGTGTTCTCAATGACCGAGAACTTCTTGTGGCACTTCATCAGAAACAAGATAAGCATCACTATTGTCTCAAGAGACAGATGCAAAGCCTCTTGGTGGATGTAAATCGCATTCGAAACCTTGCCACCAAGAATGCATTTGTTGCTCACGAGACTTGTCGGCGATCATGGAAGAGTTTGACGCTGCTTAGTGCTGAAGCAGATCTTCAAGATGATGGCTTCGCTGAAAGATTCCAATTTGACTCCACTCCTCCATGGACTGCTGTCCTACGTCGAACTCCATCCCTTGAAGACTCTGACTATTCTTCCTCCGCGGCAACTGTGAATGCCAGAGTGATCGATGATGAAGATGATGCTACTTCACCGCCTCCCACTTCTTCATGCATCGACACTGCACCAAGTACGTCTGCACCGCCAACCAACAATGAAAACCTTGCTTCTTCACCTACTCATGAGGACGAGTAGATGCTCTATGTCTTCAAACCTTTTTGGTCATTACTGACAAAAGGGGGAGAAGCGTATGAGTTTATAGTCTTCAAGCGGGTTCATATGGGCGGTTGCATTATATTTTGCCTCGTGCTTACAACTCTTGCTTTTGAAACATTTGGTTCTTTGAGTTGTAACACCTAAACTCGATGGTCGTCTGCTACTTATTTGCTTTACTGTGATGCGATGATAAATTCCGCATGTGCGATGATAACTTCCGCACTTAGATCATTCTGCAGACGTCCATTTTTCATTATGCATGTCATTCTACTTGCTATATCATTTGCATGATGAATTATCTTCATAAGTTGAAGAGGATCTCCACAAGTACAACTTGCCATGTGCATTTGCATTCCAAAAGCAAATTACTTATATGCACATCTTCAGGGGGATCCCTTGCTACTTATGAAGACAATACCCTATCCTTTACAATTTCACATACTTTATCCCCGTTGAAAACTTCAACCAGTTTGTCATCAATCACCAAAAAGGGGGAGATTGTAAGTGCATCTAGTGCCACCCCTAGTTGGTTTTGGAGTATTGACGACAAAGTTGGTTGAGGGACTAATGCGTTTGTGAGAATTGCAGGATAACGCAGGTAGTGTCCCTCATTGATTCGGTTTACCTACCGGAGATGACCCCTAAAAATGTATGAAGACATTGAAGACAATGGTGGTATGAGAAGATATTCATATTGAAGACTATGACATGAGAAGACATTACGTGAAGACTATGGAGCGCGAAGACTATGTGGTTTCGTTGTTTCCTTTTCTTCTTTGTTGAGTCATAGGAACCACCGTACTGTTAAGTGGGGTCCAAGTGAACTAAGCCAGAATGAGTGAAGTGATGCTCAACCCAAATCCTATGTCTTCGAGCGAAGACAATGAGAGCAAATCTTATCCAGAGCTAGATGAGTCAGCTTTTCTTGTATCCCAAGTAAAGGTGCCGTGTGTGTTTGAAATCTGACCGTTGGAACACGTGTCAGTTCCTTAGTGACCCAGGGTCATTTTGGACATATCAGGTCGGGTTGCCTAGTGTCTATAAATAGCCCACCCCCTACACCATAAATTGGTGGCTGCTCAGAGTAAGTGCACGGCTTTTGTCATTTGAGAGCAACCCACCTCGAAGCCTTTGAGAGAGAGAAATCCTTGCGAGGACAAAGCCCAAACACCCAGAGCCAAAGAGTGTTAGGCATCACTGAAGTCTTTTTGTCTGTGTGACCTGAAGACTTATTACACTTGAGGACTGTGAATCCTCCAGCCGGTTAGGCGTCGCGTTCTGAGCATCCAAGAGTCATTGTGGATTGCCGGTGAACGAAGTCTGTGAAGGTTTGGAAGTCTACCTTGAAGACTTACCAGAGTGATTGGGCGAGGACTGTGTGTCCTTAGCTCAAGGGGAATAAGGTGAAGACACGGTCTTCTGAGTTGAATCTCAGCCTCCCTAACCAGACGTACAGTTGTCACAGCAACTGGAACTGGTCCAACAAATCCTGTCTTCAACAAGTGACTGGTTCTATCCTCTCCCTTCCTTTACTTAAGTTTGTCTTCGTGAAGTCATTGTCTATCTGTCGTACCTGTTTGACTTCATTGCCTGACTACTACTGTTGATTGGCTTCATACTATCTTCCATCCTGATCCTTACTACTCAGCTGCTATTAGTCCTGTACTTTCACATCATTGCATACTTGACTATGGTTTGCTTATTGTAGTTTATCTTCCGCTGCATATCAATTAGGTCATTTCTACTGTTTGTCTTTGAAACTATCATGTTTTGAAGACTTTCATAAAAATCGCCTATTCACCCCCCCCCTCTAGTCAATACTAGCACTTTCAATTGGTATTAGAGCAAGGTACTCCCTTGTTCTGTGTGATTCGGTTTAACCACGTGGAGTTTTAGCTATGTCGACTGCAGGGATAATCAAGGTCTCCACTGCTTGCCCCGTGTTCGATGGAACTGAATATCCCTACTGGAAGAATAAGATGTGTATGCATCTTGAAGCCATTGATGTCGACCTATGGTATGTCGTCAAGAACGGCGTTCCCAAAACTGGTGAAGGTGTCACCCCTACTGATGTCAAGAAGTTCATTCAACTGGACTCTACTGCAAAGAACATCATCTGTGGTCATCTGACCAAAGGACAGTATGGCCGTGTGAGTGCTCTGGAAACATCAAAGCTAGTCTAGGACTAGCTATCCAAGGTCAACAAAGGCGTATCAACCCAGAGAGATCAAAGAATCAGTGTTCTTCTCAACCTCTTCAACCGTTTCAAGAGAAACGACAATGAAAATGTCCAGCTCACATTCGATCGCCTCACTGACATCAGAAATGAACTTCAAGCTCTTGGCGCAACTGAGATTACCAAGCATGAAATCGTCAAGACACTACTGAGATCACTCGACAGCTCCTTTGACACCCTTGCCCTCATGATACAAGAACGTCCTGACTTCAAGACACTCGATCCGTCTGATATACTTGAGAGGCCCAAGACACATGAGTTCTAGCTTTCTGAGAAAAGAGATATCTATGGTCCAAACTATGGCTGAACTCGTGCTTTGAAGGCAAAAGTTGTTTCCTCATCTGAAGAAGAATCTGACTGCAGTTCTGATGATCTTGAAGACATTGGAAAGAACTTGCTATGCTTGTGAAGAAGTTTCAGAAGTTCACCAAGAAGAAAGGCTTCAGAAAGTCTTCACGATCCAGCTCACGAAATGATGATGATTCCACTCATGACCACAAGAAGAGAACATGTCACAAGTGCAAGAAACCTGGACACTATATCTCTGAGTGTCCACAGTGGGACAATGAGAAGAAGAAGAAGAAGAGCAAGGAATATGATTTTGATGACAAGAAGAAGAAGAAATCTTCAAAGTCTTCTTCCAAGTCCTCATCAAGGTCTTCATCTCATAAGAAGAGATCATCAGGCAAGGCTCGTGCTTTTGTTGGCAAGGAAATGGATTCAGAAGAGGAGTCTGCTTCTGAGGAGGTGGAAGTGGAGTCTGGAGAGGAGTCTGACCCTGGCGTTGCAAGTCTGGCTCTAGCCACAGCCTATGTTGCCAAGTCCATCTTCAACACTGAAGACCATGACTTCCACACCAACGCTGAAGCTGATGATGAAGACGATCCTACTCCCACCTACTGCTTCATGGCACGTGGTGCCAAGGTAAAATCACGTGATGCTTACTTTCAAACATCAAGTGAAGATGACTCTGATTGTGAATCCAAACCTAGCTACAAAACACTTGCTAAAATTACAACTGAACAACAAAAGGCTATGGAACATACTCAAAAAATGTTAGACAAAAGCGATGACCTGTTGGACGCGAAAATGACACGTTCACAGTCCGTAGTAGAAGATATAAAAAATCTTCATGCTAAGTATCAAGAACTTGAAAGTTGTCATGAAACGCTCTCAACCACTTATGAAAAGCTCTCCTATGATTATCTTCAAAGGAAGCAAGAGCTTGAGAAATTGAGAGCGGCTCATGAGGATCTTCAAAAAGAGAATGAGTCACTTCGCGCTCAATAGATTAGTCCCGCTCAGGATGGATTTGAACCACCATGTCTAAAATGTATTGAGCGTGATAACGCTACATCTGTTGCTGAATGTTCCACTGCTGCTACTGTTTCATTGTCTTCACCTACTGATGTGGTTACTAACCCCTCTGCGGAGGATACCACTACTGTTGCTGATGAAAATGCTATGTAGAAGACATTGCTTGAAACAGGGATGTATAAAACTCTGAAAGGGCATCAGACACTTTGCGATGTCCTCAAAAAGCAGATTCTGAACCGAAACCCTAGGAAAGAGGGTGTTGGGTTCGAGAGGAAAATGAATGTTGATGACTCGTACTGGAAGCCTGAGCAGTACCCCAAAACCACATGGGTTGCTGCAAAGGAACCTTCAGTAGATCCATCCACTTTATCTGGCTTTACCTGTGTTAATCCTATTATCATTGATGAATCCTTTGATGCAAACTATAAGCTGTTCAAGAATCAGAATGGTGAAGTGTTTGCCAGGTATATTAGTACTAACTGCAGGAATGGACCACCTATGAAGAAGATCTGGGTACCTAAGCAGTACATTGAGAATCTTCCTGTTAATGTCGTCATGAAACCACCAAGGAAGAAGACAAACCCCAGACCTATAGCTTCATATGGCCCAAAGGCTTCATACGATACAGGACTCACTTGAGTCACCCTAACGCCAATGTTTTGCAGGGAAATCATGCTCAGACTTATGAATATGAGCGTGTGTCTTCGAACCGCTATGTTCATAGGACTAAGAACTTTTCTGCTTATTCATATGAGTATCATTCATCTCCTGCAAGGCTATTTGCTAGGGCTCCAAAGCCAAAATTCTCAGATGCTGCACTTAGACTCATTGCTTCTAAGCCACCCCTGAAAATGTGGGTGGCGAAGAAGAATTAACTTTCTTTTGCAGAGAAAGGTCTCCAGCCTGCAATCAAAGGCGTCCGATGCTATTGCTCGGGACCTAAAACACATTAAGGACGCATGATAAAATGTCTTACTATATACATCACATCTGAATCGACCAGTTATACTATGTGTCCTAATCTTGATCTAAGCTGTGACAATCCCTATATGTGCCAAATGCTTATGCTTCACAACACTCTTGTGAAGCTTATCCTCCTAACTGCACTATAGGGTACATCACCAAAAGCTTTAGAATGGATTATGGACAGCGGATGCACAAATCATATGACTGGTGATCGAAGTCTTCTCATGGACTCAACCTTACGTCCATCCGACAAGAGTCACATCACATTTGCTGACACTGGTAAAAGCAAGGTATTGGGTCTAGGTAGAGTTGCAATCTCAAAGGATCAACACATGGATAAAGTGATGCTTGTTGAATCCCTTGGTTTCAACTTAATGTCTGTCTCAATGCTTTGTGACTTGAACATGATTGTGCTATTCGGAAAATATCGTTGCCTTGTACTAATGGAATCTGACAAGTCTCTAGTCTTTGAAGGGTATCGAAAAGATGATCTATACATGGTAGATTTCTCAGCAGGTCCACAGCTTGCCGTATGTCTTCTCACAAAAGCTTCAGAATGCTGGCTCTGGCATCGAAGGCTGGGGCATGCTGGCATGAGGAACTTACACTCACTCGTCAAGAAGAAGCATGTCATAGGCATCGAGGATGTCAAGTTCAAGAAGGATCATTTGTGTGGTGCCTGCGAAGCTGGAAAGATGACTAGGGCAAAGCACCCCTCAAAGACAATCATGACAACATCTCAACCCTTCGAGCTATTGCACATGGACTTATTTGGACCTACTCACTACTCCACCCTTACAACAACTGCTTGTCTCTATGGCTTCATCATTGTTGATGATTATTCAAGATACACATGGGTTCATATAATTCTCTACAAGACTGAAGTGCAAGATGTCTTCAAACGCTTCGCCAATCGAGCAATGAACAATTACGGTGTAAAGATCAAGCATATCAGAAGTGATAATGGCACTGAATTCAAGAACACCGGACTTGATCTTTATCTGGATACAATGGGGATCACTCATGAGTTCTCTGCTCCTTACACACCTCAGCAAAATGGCATCATTGAACGCAAGAACAGAACTCTCATTGAGATGGCTCGAAAAATGCTCGATGAATACAAGACACCAAGAAAGTTCTGGCCTGAAGCTATTGATACATCATGTCACATCATCAATCGTGTCTACATCCATAAGCTTCTGAACAAAACATCCTATGAGCTCCTTACTGGCAAGAAGCCAAATGTCAGTTACTTCAGGGTATTTGGAGCTAGGTGCTGGATCAAGGACCCCCATCACAAGTCAAAATTTGCACCTAAAGCTCACGAAGGCTTCATGCTTGGCTATGGAAAGGACTCACACTCCTACAGAGTCTTCAACCTCTATCTTTACAAAATCGTCGAAACTGTGGATGTGACATTTGATGAAACCAATGGTTCACAAAGAGAACTCCTGCCAAGTACACTAGATGAAGCTCCTCCAAGCGAATCTATCAAGCTGATGAGAACTGTTGAAATCATGCCTTCTGAAGCACAGCCTGAAGAGGAACTTATTATTTCTGCACCAAATCAACCTGAAGACAATCCTCAGACCAAAGACAATCCTCCCAATGATGACAATGATCAGCAAGAGCAAAGTCTTCGTCCGGTTCATCCTCGTGTTGCAAATGAAGTACAAATTGAGAAGATAATTGACAGCATTAATGCGCCTGGTCCACTTACTCGCTCAAGAGCAACACAGTTAGCAAACTTTTGTGGGCACTTCTCATTTGTGTAAATATCAGAACCCAAGAAAGTTGTTGAAGCTTTTATGGAACCTGAATGGATTCAAGCTATGCAAGAAGAACTTCAACAGTTCAAGCTAAACAATGTTTGGGAACTTGTCAAGCGACCTGACCCTCGCAAGCATAACATTATTGGAACAAAATGGATATATCGAAACAAGCAAGATGAGCATGGTCAAGTCGTCAGAAACAAAGCACGTCTTGTGGCTCAAGGATATACTCAAGTGGAAGGAATTGACTTCGATGAAACATTTGCTCATGTAGCTAGGCTTGAAGCTATTCGCATACTGCTAGCCTACGCTAATCATCACAACATCTTGCTATATTAAATGGATGTGAAGAGTGCATTTCTCAACGGCAAGATTGAAGAAGAAGTATATGTAGCTCAACCACCTGGCTTTGAAGATCCAAAACATCCTGATATGGTGTACAAGCTAAATAAAGCACTGTATGGCCTCAAACAAGCTCCTCGCGCATGGTATGATACGATCAAAGACTTCCTGAAGAGCAAAGGCTTCAAACTAGGATCCCTCGATCCCACACTCTTCACGAAGACATATGATGGTGAACTGTTTGTGTGCCAAATATATGTGGATGACATAATCTTCGGCTGCACCAACCAGAAGTATAGTGATGAGTTTGGGTACATGATGCAAGAGCAATATCAGATGTCCATGATGGGTGAGATGAAGTTCTTCCTTGGTCTTCAAATTCGTCAGCAAAGGAATGGCATCTTCATATCTCAAGAAAAATACCTCAAAGATTGTCTGAAGAAGTTTGGAATGGAAGACTGCAAAGGTTACACGACGCCAATGCCAGCCAAACACCATCTTGGTCCTGACGACAATGGTAAAGAGTTTGATCAAAAGGTATACCGCTCCATGATTGGCTCTTTACTTTATCTATGTGCATCTAGGCCAGATATTATGCTTAGTGTTTGCATGTGTGCTCGATTCCAAGCGGCACCAAAGGAATCGCATCACTAGCTGTGAAGCAAATTCTTCGATATTTGGCTTACACCCCAACACTCGGATTATGGTATCCCAAGGGCTCAAAATTTGATTTGGTTGGATTCTCGGATGCTGATTATGCTAGTGATAAGGTGGATCGCAAGACTACATCAGGCACATGTCACTTTCTGGGACGATCACTTGTCTGTTGGTCTTCAAAGAAGCAGAACTGTGTATCACTCTCAACTGCTGAATCTGAATACATTGCTGCTGGATCTTGTTGCGCTCAGCTTCTATGGATGAAGCAAACCCTCAAGGACTATGGCATCAATCTGAAACAAGTACCTCTCTTCTGCGACAACGAAAGTGCCATCAAGATAGCCAACAATCCAATTCAGCACTCGAAGACAAAGCACATTGAAATTCGTCATCACTTTCTCAGAGATCATGTCATGAAGAAAGATATCGACATCATTCATGTCAACACTGAAGAGCAACTGCCAGATATCTTCACAAAGCCCTTGGATGAGAAAAGGTTTTGCAAGTTACGGTGTGAGCTAAATATCTTGGAATCCTCTAATGTCCTGTGATCAGGCACACATCCTAACACTTATGCATGTTGATGACTTAGATGTGCAACACACGAAGTACTGTATATCTTCAATCAATGAAGACTTACATTCAGAGTGTGAATACATTAACATGGAATTTGACTTCGGAGCGCCACGATAATTATGCGTCGTGTCTGGGTCTAATACTTCCTATACGGTGGGTAACGCCACCACCAAATTTCTCTGTTTGAAGTGTTTCACTCATGGCGTTATTTTGCAATGACTTCACATTTGGTTTGTCTTCAGTTTCAATTTATCTTCATGATTCTCTGCGCTATGATGATTTGATTGCATATACTCCCTCCGTTCGGAATTACTTGTCACAGAAATGGATGTATCTAGACGTATTTTAGTTTTAGATATATCCATTTTCATGACAAGTAATTTTGAACGGAGGGAGTATATACTAGTGTTCTGTCCTCTACAGCATTCACTTATAGCTATGTCTTCAAGTTGAATCTTTTGAACTAAGTGAATGTGATCGGACCCTAACCTCTCTATGCTTTCAATCTCAAACTCTATCTGTCCAAATCATATGCATTCTATTGAAACTGTCGAATGTCTTCTCTGCGTCCTAGTCAGCAGAAGGCACAGAGACAAACATTAAGTATGTTTTAAATAACTCATCTTTATTGTTGAAATCCGGAGAAGCCGGAACAACTATCCGACATGCCTGGCGGGAGTGGGAACGTGGGACAACTCTGAGTATGTTGCATGCTTGCCACGTGCCCCTCAGATGTGAACCGCCAGGGGCACCAGCGTAATTGCGCTGTGCCGCACACCTCCTTATAAATACTTGTCCCCTAAGGTAAAGAAATCCTTCTTCCACCTCTCCACCTCGTAAAAACCCTAGCGCCACCGCTAGCTCTCGACGACGCCGGCGACGGAGCGCTTAGCTGTCGCGACTTCTCCGACGTCGTCCTCACGCCGGCCGCGGACATCGTCCTCTCCGCTGTCGCCGTAGGTGTCCTCCGTCGCCAAGTTAGGGCACGGTGGACTGAACTGCTCGGTCTTCTATTCATCCCATCTAGCAGTTCTTCGTGCGGTAATTATAACTCTATTTTCACCACCTTTTTTATCTTCAAGATTCATCCTATTTACCGAAAGTGGTTTCTGCCTACACAATGTTAGATCTATTCTGTCTGCATCTCATACTGCCTAGTCTATTCACTTAGATTTCATATCTAGTTTGATTCCTCACTTGTACTTATTCACGGATTCGTACAAACCTGGAACCAACTCACCCCATATAAGTGAATGTCTTCGCATCATGAGGTCAATGTCTTCAAACTGATTTATCTTCAAAATCTTCTGAGAATGCATATGACCTCTTCCCCTTCCCTCGCATCTCTAATGCTGTCACAGGTACATGTCCGTGGGAGAATCCCTTGGTTCTCATAGTCTGCATTCGTTTGCAGAATACTTATAGCATCACATTAACTCTCCTGAAGCCAGTTCCTGTTTGACCAGCAAGCGTAAGTCTCTGAAGCCTTTGAACGTATTGAAGCCATTCAGTTTGAAGTTCATGGCTGCAGAAAAATCAGTAAGGAAGGGTAGCAGACAGCGCCGAGAGGGAACATCCAAAGATCTGCCTGATGACCTAGCAGAACTCTACAAGATAGATCCCGAAGAATCATCAGCGCAAGACACGAATCCAATGGATTCGACGCTATTGGGCTGAAGAATGGTTCAAGTACAAGTTCGTGACCAAGGAATATGCAGATAAGAATGCTATCAAGAGTCCTTGGGGCGATATTCTCTATCGAGGCCTTCAACCCAAGAACAGAGTTGAAGCTATTGCACAAGTGAGGGAGTCCTGGACTAGGGGGTGTCCGGACAGCCGGACTATCATCGTCCGCCGGACTCCAAGACTACGAAGATACAAGATTGAAGACTCTGTCCCGTGTCCGGATGGGACTTTCCTTGGCGTGGAAGGCAAGCTTGGCGATACGGATATGTAGATCTCCTACCATTGTAACCGACTCTGTGTAACCCTAGCCCTCTCCGTTGTCTATATAAACCGGAGGGCTTTAGTCCGTAGGACACGACAACAACCATTACAACAATCATACCATAGGCTAGCTTTTAGGGTTTAGCCTCCTTGATCTCGTGGTAGATCCACTCTTGTACTACCCATATCATCAATATCAATCAAGCAGGAGTAGGGTTTTACCTCCATCGAGAGGGCCCGAACCTGGGTAAAAACATCGTGTCCCTTGTCTCCTATTACCATCCACCTAGACGCACAGTTCGGGACCCCCTACCCGAGATCCGCCGGTTTTGACACCGACATTGGTGCTTTCATTGAGAGTTCCTCTGTGTCGTCCAGGGTGAGGTTTCCCTCCCCGGACAGATCTTCGTACTCGGCGGCTTTGCACTGCGGGCCAATTCGCTTGGCCATCTGGAGCAGATCGAAAGCTACGCCCCTGGCCGTCAGGTCAGATTTGGAAGCTTAAACTTCACGGCGGATATCCACGGAGACTTGATCTTCGATGGATCCGAGCCGCAGCCAAGCGTGCCGCACTGTCACGATAGGAATGATCTAACTCTGCCGCCGGACAGTACCTTGGAGGCCGCACACAAATCTGCTCCGACCCATAGTCCGGAGCCGATTGCACAGATCGAGGACGGGTGGCTGGACACCGCCTCGGGGGCTGCAACTTCCACGGTGATGGAGCCGAACACTGACCTTGTCCCTTGTAAAGCTCGTGACTCCGAGGTGCCGGACTCCCTGCCGGACTCCGAACCTCCTGCGCCCCCGCCAATCGAATCTGATTGGGCGCCGATCATGGAGTTCACCGCCGCGGACATCTTTCAGCACTCACCCTTTGGCGACATCTTAAAATCGCTAAAGCATCTCTCGCTATCCAGAGAGCCCTGGCCGGACTACGGCCAGGATGGTTGGGATGCGGACGACGAAGAAATTCAAAGCCCACCCACCACCCACTTTGTAGCCACTGTCGATGATTTAACCGACATGCTAGACTACGACTACGAGGACATCGGCGGTATGGACGATGATGCCGGAGACGATCAAGAACCAGCGCTTACAGAGCACTGGAAGACCACCCCAACACATGACGTATATATGGTGGATACCCCAAAAGGAAGCGATGACGAGGAACAACGGGGCGCGGCAAAGGATAATCCCGCTGATAAACAACCAAAACAGCGACGCAAGCGCCGCCCTAAGCCCCGCCTCAACAAAAACAGCATTCCTAATGACCCAGCAATAAAGCAGGGCAAACCAGTGGACGACGAACATGCAACCAAGCAACCGTCCGAACAGGACAAATCAGATAATCAATCCATTCCCGGCGAAACCAACAAGCCGGACGACCTCACGCCGGACACACCACCGGAGCATAAGAACCTTCACGAAAGACTCGTCGCCGCCGCAAGAAGCTTGAAGAAGGAAAAACGGAAGCTCAAAACAGCAGAAGACATACTCAGAATAGGTGGAGCAAAGTACTCAAGACCGCAGACAAATATGGCAACGGCCATCAATCAAAGAGCTATCCAAAGCGCAAGCTACTGCCAGAATTTGACGAGGAAGCCATAGAGCCACCACAGTCAAAAATTAAAGAAGCCGCCTGGCCGGATAGACGACCAGATGACAGGCCAAAAGCGACAAGCGGCGCCGCACTCAAGCCGACTCATCACCCTGGGAAAACAGATGGCCCAACCAGGTCCGTTTATGGGCCAAAAAAGAGGGCCCCAGGAAGCAACACAGCACGCCAAGTGTTCGAAGACAGCGGCACACCCAAATACAGGGGCGCCGCACACCCACTATGTTTCACCAATGAGGTGCTGGATCATGAATTCCCAGCAGGGTTTAAACCCATAAACATAGAGGCTTACGACGGAACAACAGACCCTGGAGTCTGGATAGAGGATTCTATACTACACATACACATGGCTAGAGGAGATGATCTCCACGCCATAAAATATCTACCCCTCAAGCTCAAAGGGCCAGCTCGGCATTGGCTCAAAAGCCTCCCAGAAAACACTGTTGGAAGTTGGGAAGAGCTTGAGGACGCGTTTAGAGCAAATTTTCAAGGGACATATGTCCGCCCTCCGGATGCAGATGATCTAAGTCATATAACTCAACAGCTCGGAGAGTCAGCGCGCAAATTCTGGAACAGGTTCCTTACTAAAAAGAACCAAATAGTCTATTGTCCGGACGCTGAAGCCTTAGCAGCTTTCAAACACAATGTCCGAGACGAATGGCTCGCCAGACACCTCGGCCAAGAGAAGCCGAGGACTATGTCCGTGCTAACAAGCCTCATGACCCGCTTTTGCGCGGGGGAAGACAGCTGGCTAGCAAGATGCAGCACTAGCGACCCAAGTACATCCGAGATCAGAGATGGAAATGGAAAATCACGATGCCGAAAAGATCAGCGCCGGAATAAAGAGAAAAGCCCAAAGAACACGGCGGTCAACGCCGGATTCAAAAGCTCGCGGTCAAACAACAAAACACTGCCTCTTAAGGACAACAGTGATGAGCTATCCAACTTAAACAAAATTTTGGATCGGATATGTCAAATCCACAGTACCTCCGGAAGGCCTGCAAACCACACCCACCGAGATTGTTGGGTTTTTAAGCAGTCCGGCAGACTGAATGCCGAACACAAGGGGCTCGACGCGCCAAGCGAGGACGATGACGAACCCCACCAGCAGAGCACCGGAAAACAAAAGACTTTCCCACAAGAAGTCAAAACAGTAAACTCACTCCATGTGATATTACGGAAAAACAATGCGGCACCCGCTAAAATAAGTGTCGCACGGTACACCCCAGCAGAACCTCGAAGTTGGATGTCAAAACCAATCACGTTCGACCACCTGGATTATTCCAGAAGCATTCGAAACGCAGGATGGACTGCTCTGATATTGGATCCCATAATTGACGGACTACAATTTACACAAGTCCTGATGGACGGCGGCAGTGATTTAAACCTGCTATATCCGAACACAATCCGCAGATTGGGGATAGACCTTACTAAAATTCGACATAGCTGCACTTCCTTAAAGGAGTGACGCCAGGCCCTTACGCCAAGTGCACAGGCTCCTTATTACTAGAAGTTGTGTTCGGGTCACCGGACAACTTCCGACGCGAAAGGCTAATCTTCCATGTCACCCCATTCAAAAGTAGCTATCAAGCACTATTGGGACGCGAAGCTTTTGTCCGCTTTAACGCCATACCACATTACGCGTCGCTTACACTTAAAATGCCCGGTCCACGTGGCATCATTTCATTAAGAGGGTCATTCGAAGACCCCGGACACGGCTAGACGAGTCCGGCATAAATAAGCTAGGGGCTCCCTAGCTGCACACCCTTTCACAAGGGGCTGCGCATATAAGCAATAATGAGCTAATATAGACTCCGCTTTATTCATTTATTAATACTTTTCATGCACTTTTTCGCACGATTTCCTTTCAAACTAAGTTCCTCTCTTTTTACAGATGAACAACGTGCATACCCGTCCAGGATAACGGCACAACGGAGACACAGGCGCAGGCGTGCAGTAGGGACCTGTTGCAAGGATTCTTTTCAGATTAAGACCCTGCGTAAACCTTTTTTACTGTCTCTTGTTGCTATAATCCCCTGGTTTCTCATTATAACCAGAGTGGAGACTGACGTTTTGGCATCGGCCGCGTCAGAGGACCTCGCCCGTACCTGGACACTAGGGGCTTAGGGCATTGTTCTGCCCATTATTATAAAGACCAAACACCTTAGGGAGTGTTCGGCGTCTCGAGTTAGGCATTATATGCATCAGCTCTGAATCATGTCTTTGGTCAAATGTTGGGTTTGCCCGGCTCCTGTGTTTTGCTGCCTTACGTTCCGTATCATCGGCTAACGCGGCACCAGGAGAACTACTGCGATTGTGCCCCAGTTCGGCTGGGCGAGCACCTCAGTAGAGAAAGCCGAAAACTGACTGTCATGATACAGTGAGAGACTGGTCAACCACTCGATCGACCACCAGAATGTTTAGAATTCCTCCGCTTTGACGAAGGACCGTTTCCCAGTCAGGCACACACGCGCCCCGAATTCGGAGAGCACGGTGCCCCCAGGGGCTATATCGTAGTCCCACCCTCGAACTCCAATGGCTAAGTGAAAGTGATAAAGCATTATAGTCCGGTTGCCTCGTTTGCTATGCTTCCACCTCCTTAAACAGGACCGAGACGTCAGATTAAGTGTGAAAATGCGCTATTTTTGCGAACACCCCCGCACCTTGTGCGTGGGGGCTGAAGCCGACGACTGCCATCTTTCAGGTTATACATACGTATACATAAACGGCCGCACAGGAGATATTTCAATACTTGAACGCACAAGTATAAAAAGCGCCTATATCATAAACATTGTTTTACAAAATAAAACGTTCATTTGAACGTGACATTTTTCGAGCACTGGGACTCTATTATACGAGCACCACGCAGAACTTCCCCAAAATAGTGCTCGGCGGGTAACTGGTTCTCATCCGAACCCTGGGTCACAATAGCGGCGGCATCCATCTCTGTCCAATGTGTCTTCACACGGGCAAGTGCCATCCGTGCACCCTCTATGCAGGCTGACCGCTTCATCGTCTTGATATGCGGCACCGCCCCAAGAAATTGCTGCAACAAGCCAAAATAGCTCTTCGGCTTGGGCCTATCCGGCCAGACATGAGTCACGATATCCGTCATGGCAAGCCCGTACAACCTATTCAGCTCAGCCCATTCGGCCAACCGATCGGTCAGCGGAAGTGAACGATCCGGACTATGGAATTGAGACCAAAACAGCTCTTCCGTCTTGTGATCCTTCTGGCTCCGGAAGTGCACAACGGCATCCGCCGCACTTGCCGCTAAGTCCATATAAGGATCCTCCGGACCCCACAACTGGCCAAGTTGAGCATACTTAGGATCCGTAAACCGTCGGCGCAGCAGAAAGGGCTTGCCAGCCACAATGTCTCCGGCTTGGCGCAGCTCCTCCTTTATAGCCCGCATTGCAGATCGGGCGTCCTTGGCTTCAGCGGTGGCCTTCCCCAGGTCTTCTCGCTTCGATAGGCGCTCTTTTTCAAGAGCCTCAGTGCGGTCGGTAGCATCTTTCAACTTCACGGCCATTTCGGCCATCTCTTCCCTGCTTCGGCAGTGTGCATCCCTTTTGGTTTCTAACTCCTCGGCCGCCCTCAAGGCCGCCGCATTACTCCTTCTGGCCTGCTCCTTGGCTTGAGCAAGTTCGGCCCGAAGGCTCTCCGCAGCAGCAGCACCATCTGTGTCAAGCACAAATATTATAAGATATGGGCTTCGGCTCCCTTACTAGGTGACTACGGAAAAAAAATTACCTTGCGATTCGTCAAGTCGCCTGTTGATTAGCGCGATGTCCGCATCCGCAACGTCGAGTTGCCGCTTTAGTTCGGAAACTCCATCAGTCCGGCTGGCCCCCGGACTAACCGCCACCTGCATAGGAACGGCGAAGATTGAAACCTGCGATTTTGATCCTCGGCACGCTGTCGCTTTCGACAACCTACCGAGTCTCAGGGGCTACTATCTATACAGGGCGCACTTCCATGTGCAAAACTGTCAAAAGGTGTGTCATTTTTACGTACCTCAAACCCCGCCAGCAAACTCGTGACGGCATTATGCAATCCGCTTTCGGCGGACGAAATCCTTCCAATCACCATATTCATCAATGCATGGTGATCTTCTGAGATGGACGCCCTCTCAAGCAGATCCTTCAGCTCTCCTGGCCGAACACTAGTCGGCGTCGAACTCTTCGGCTCTGCCGGGCTCGGGGATACCCTCCGTGATGACACTTCAGGCTCGTACGCCCTATCCGACGGCGCTGCAGACGGAGGCGTCTCGCTCTCCATCCTCTCCGGACAAAGGTCCCCCGAAGACGAGCTCATCTGAGAAGGTCGGAGATCCGAACTACAAGGTAAAAACTTCGGTTATCCTCAGAAGCACAAATAGGGATGTCTCTTATCACCGAACTCCCTTCTTTCTACTTACGGCTCGCTGGAGGGCTGATTCTTTAGGGGAGACTGTGCGGCCGGGACCTCCCCGGACGCAGGACCCTCTGGTGAAGACTTCTTCCCCCGCTTAGGGGCTTTGGCCTCCGAATCTTCAGAGGCGGTCCTCTTCTCCCCCTGGAAGGAGGGATTCTCCATCCCCCTTCTTCAAAAGCCTCCTTGGGTGAGGCGGTAGCTCCCCTATTTTCCCCTTCGCCTTCTTATGAAGGCGCAACCTCCAACATCCTGACCAGCAGGGGATCCGGCACGGTCTCTGGGAGGGAGGCCGGACACCGTATCAGCTTTGCTTGCGGTATCCACTCCTGTTAAGGGGCAACGGGTTAAAAGGCGAATCATAGAAAGACAAACAGACGGTATGTCCGGACTCGGAGCTACTTACTTGTGTATCCGGGCGATTGCAGCTTAGGCCGGCATCCTCGGTCAATTCCGGGCACGCCACTCATGGTCCGAAGAATAATTTGTACATCTCCACGGGTGTCATACCCATCAAGTGTTGAAGAATCCGTGGTCCCTCCGGATTAAACTCCCACAGCCGGAGAGGGCGGCGTTTGCAGGGCAGGAGACGCCTAATCAACATGACTTGCATTACCACAACCAGATCGATCTCCCTCGCTTGGAGGTCTTGAATCCGTCCCTGCAGTAGGGGCACGTCCTTTGACGGCCCCCAATTGAGCCCTTGGTTGACCCACGACATCAACCGTCGTGGAGGTCCCGAGCGGAACAAGGGCGGCGGCTTCTGCCTGCTGCCCTTCGGAGCAGTGATATAGAACCACTCCTGCTGCCACAAGCCGAGCTCCTCTTGGAAGGAGCCCTCAGGCCACGGGGCATCGACCCTCTTTCTTACGGCCGCCCCGCCGCACTCTGCTTGACGCCCCCCAATCATCTTCGGCTCCACATTGAAGGTCTTCAGCCACAGGCCGAAGTGGGGGGTGACACGGAGAAAGGCTTCGCAGACGACAATAAATGCGGAAATATGGAGGATGGACTCCGGAGCCAAGTCGTGGAATTCCAACCCATAGTAGAACATGAGCCCTCTCACGAAAGGATCCGTCGGGAAGCCTAAACCCCGACGGAGGTGGGATACAAAGACGACATACTCGCCGGGCTCGGGGGTGGGGATGGCCTGCCCTTCGGCGGGAAACCTGTGCGAAATCTTGTAGGACAGGTACTTGGCTTCCCACAGCTTTAGCACGTCTTCCCCGTAACGGAGGAGGGCATCCACCGGCCCTGAAAGCCGGGACCGGACATTGTTGAAAGTCCGAAGCGCTCGAATCTAGGGCTCTGGGTGTTGGAACTTGGAGCAAGGAGAGGATTCGATGGAAGATTAAAGAAAAGAAACGAGCCTTGGTCCTATTATAAACAGGGAGAATACCAAGAGCCGTCTCCGTGACCATTCGGGACTCGCCTTCGATAGAGGAGGCGTGGCGACGGGCGCGGTTGGGTTACCCACGTTCGTATTGATGAGAATCCCGGAATAAGGGGAACACGATCTCTGCTTCGACAAGACGTGCCAAGGAAACCGCTTCGCTAAACCCGCTGAGGTGGTATAATAAAAACGATTCAAGTAAAGGCTTGGTAGTGGCGTGATGTCATGCCACGAAATACGTCAGCAGATTGAACTTGTGTACATATTATTCTCTCTACGGTGGAATGTGGAATTTATTTTGCAGAGCCGGACACTATCCTAGTGTTCACAATCCTCTCTGGATTATTCAGAGGAGGAACCCGCCTTGCAATGCCGAACATTATGCGCGTCGGACTCATCGTCATTGAAGCCAGGTTCAGGGGCTACTGAGGGAGTCCTGGACTAGGGGGTGTCCGGACAGCCGGACTATCATCGTCCGCCGGACTCCAAGACTACGAAGATACAAGATTGAAGACTCCGTCCCGTGTCCGGATGGGACTTTCCTTGGCGTGGAAGGCAAGCTTGGCGATATGGATATATAGATCTCCTACCATTGTAACCGACTCTGTGTAACCCTAGCCCTCTCCGGTGTCTATATAAACCGGAGGGCTTTAGTCCGTAGGACACGACAACAACCATTACAACAATCATACCATAGGCTAGCTTTTAGGGTTTAGCCTCCTTGATCTCGTGGTAGATCCACTCTTGTACTACCCATATCATCAATATCAATCAAGCAGGAGTAGGGTTTTACCTCCATTGAGAGGGCCCGAACCTGGGTAAAAACATCGTGTCCCTTGTCTCCTGTTACCATCCGCCTAGACGCACAGTTCGGGACCCCCTACCCGAGATCCGCCGGTTTTGACACCGACAACAAGGTTTCTATCCTTGTATGGTCCGTGGACCTCAGCCTGAGAACGCCGATCCCTCATCATTACTCTGGTGTCGTGATGATACTCTCTTCAAGCGCAACTTTCAGCACGCCAAGGCTTCGGCCAAGGAAAACAAGAAGTCATTGGGATTAGACTTCAACCCTGGTCCCTCTGCTCCCCGTGCCGACGGCTCACGTGATGCAAAACCTAATGTCATCGGCCCCTTCTCCAACCTCGATGGCCTCATCACCTACATCTTGGTCCAAGGTGCCAGGGTAGATCATTCTAATAATGATGCTGACACTGATGAAGCCCCAGCTGCTCCTCCAAAGCCGCAGAAGCAAAAGAAGCCAAAGGCTTCTAGATCAGCACCTCTAAAAGCTTCACGTGCGAAGCCACTGGCCACTGCACCTCCTGAAGACAGTGTGCAGTCTGAAGATCAATCACGTATCTCCAAGAGGATAGAGAAGCAAAAGCAAATTGTCAGGCATACTGATCAAACCTTGACTCCTGCTACCATTTTGCGTGAAGAACCCATTGATCTGTCCAGCGATGAAGATCTTGCAGATGATGCCCTTGAGCAACTGATCAAAAGCAAGGAAGAAGCAGAGATCTTCAACAACTTGCCTCTCTTTGATGTGGCAATCATCCATAACTTCATTGATGAGTGGTTTGACACACCAAATCTCAGCTTTGAAGATCTGCAGCTTCCCATCGGCCTCAGCGTCTCTTTCAATGGCGCCATTGCTTCTGAGCTAGATCTCGCTCAGCGCATCGTTGAGCTGAAGAAGAAAATTGATTATGAGAAGGCTCAGTTCAAGAAGCATGTGGCGAAGCTCAGTGTGCAAGATGTCAGAAACTTCAAGGTCATGCTGCATTAGCTTAAAGAAGCTTTTCTCAAGAAGCGCCAAGACGCTCAGGGCTCTCGCGAGTGCATGAAGAGTTTGGCTGACAAATGCGTGCTTGCATACAATGAGGCTGAGAAGCGCAAGTCTCTTGGTCGTCCTGGCATTGACCCCAGGATGGCTGCAAAGAAGAAGAAGCTCTCTACTGCCCAGCCTACACCTTCAAGTCAAGAAGCCCCTCGCATTGTCTTCCCAAGTAGCATGACTGGCTCGAAGCCAAAGGTCCTTTCAACCGCTTCAGAACAGAAGAAGACGAGGGCTGCCGAGGCTGAAGCCAGAAAGAGGAAGAATTCTGAAGCCTCTGATGCCGCTCCCTCCAAGAAGAAGCGCAAGACCAAGAAGAATAGGGCTGCTCCCACAGAGCCCTTGCTTGTTGAACCCATCTCAGTGGTTCGCCCTGCGTCTGAACATCAAGAACGACGAATGATAGTTCATGAGCCTGCTACCACAGAGGCCCATGAAGCTGAAGACATTCCAGCAGCTGAACCCACCGCTGCTAAAGACATTGGTCAAGATGACAATGTTGAAGATGATGAAGTTCTTCCTCAGATCGAACACAACGTGGTATCATCGCCTATTCTCACGAACAGCAAACTCATCAGCATTGGTCGTCCTCTAACGCCAACTGCTCAGGATGCATCGTGGGCTGATCACCCACAGCAACAAGACTCCCCAAGTACTCCCCAACAACAACAACAACAAGTTACACCACCCATGCAAGTAGAAGAAGAAGACTTTGAGGCCCAGCCAACTCCATCTCCAAAGGCGTCGCCAGCATTTCGCAGGCTTCGCAAAGGACAAAGGCCTCAAGTCCCTCACGCGAGCGTTCCAGAAGGAGAAGTGCATCACCAACCTGTTGCATTTCAAGTGTTTCCTGAAGCCACTCCAACTGTGAATGTATCCATGTCTGAAGCCCAAGCTGCTGAAGACAATCCGGCTGCATCAGCCGATGAAAGACAAGAAGACGTACGTGTCTCTACTCCCCCAGTTATTGAAGAAGTTGTTCCTGATGTGAACGCACCAGTGCCCGACCGTCCAGCTCGTCAAGTGGAGGTTGAAAATCCTGAAGCTGCCACTACCAACGCAAGTGAAGCCAATGACATAGTCAGGGCTGAAGCTAATGTGGAGCCTGCACCAACCAGTGTGCCTGAAGCTAATGAGGCAACTACTCCCGAAGCACCTGTTGTGCAGCCTGAAGCCTCAGCTGTTGCCACTGCTCCTGTTCCGCCACCAAGGCCCCATACAATTAAGCAAGCATACAATCATGGTCAAGCTAACCACTATCCGATGGCCCATTCTGGTACCTCCGCCTACTGCCTCTGGACCTCAATTTGATTATCATGTTGAGCATAGGCCTCAGGTCCAGAAACCAAAGCCAAGACTGCCAAGGTTCCCAGGTACTGAAACTCCTCAGGGTCCTTCAATGCTAATGGCTTCAAAAGCCACAATACCTTCTTTGACAGCGCCAAGAACCCCTACTCAAAGCCAAGGATATCATCTGATCGGTTCTAGAGTTATCAGCAGCGAAGCTATTACTCCTGTGTTCTGTATGATCAAGGGCGCATTTTCCCTCATATGCGCCTCGACACTGAAGCCATTGCTGGACTGTCGTGCTTAGAAGAAGCACTTGACTGTTTTCGTGATGCCGGTCTGCTCAGCTTTGTGACAAACAAAGAACACTGGAATGAAGAACTTTTGCTTCAATTCTATGCTACCCTCCACATTCGCGGCTACAACAGAGACATCAAGACATGGGTTCTCGAGTGGATGACTGGAAATGTTCATCATGAAGCCAAAGCTCTTGACATCATTGAGCTTACTGGCCTACCCACTCCCGGAGAGCTCTATGAACCTGACTGTCAACTACATCGCAATGCACTAGAGAGCATCTTCCATAAGCCTGAACCCAATATGAGCCAGATGTTGAGCATGATGAAGCCTTTGCCAT
The DNA here is from genome assembly GCF_018294505.1 of Triticum aestivum. NCBI lineage: Eukaryota > Viridiplantae > Streptophyta > Magnoliopsida > Poales > Poaceae > Triticum > Triticum aestivum. The sequence goes on along the minus strand of NC_057807.1, from coordinate 479,095,766 downwards.
CTGACGCTGAATATCCAACGGAGTTCCTTGTTGATGACCTTGAGTACCTACCTCGCACCATATATCATATCATCAGGCGAACTCTATGGCCTATCAAAGGACATTCATCAGCTGCAAAGCTTGAAGGAGCCATGAAGACATTGGTCTTCTACATCCTCAATGGCATCAGCTTCAATTCCCAAGAATTCTTCATCAGGAAACTTGCTGCGTTTGGATCTGACCTTTTTGGTCTGAAGTTCTATGCTCCATGGGTCATGCGCCTCATCAAGCGACACTCATCTGTCAACTATCAGCCCTCTGCTCACAATCATCTGATCTTTTTGCCAGAGGTTGATATGTCAGTTGAAGCCATATACTCTGACCCTGCCAAGAAGCCTCTTTGTCTTCAGAATGTCGAGCACCAAAGCTTCACTCAACCCATCGAAGGCGTCCAAGCAGCAACACGCATCTATCCAATGGCTGGAAATACTCGTCTGCCTCATCGGGCGCAAACTGAAGCCACTGAAAGCACCATTGCCCAAAGGCCTAAGAAGCGCTCTTGTGTTCTCAATGACCGAGAACTTCTTGTGGCACTTCATCAGAAACAAGATAAGCATCACTATTGGCTCAAGAGACAGATGCAAAGCCTCTTGGTGGATGTAAATCGCATTCGAAACCTTGCCACCAAGAATGCATTTGTTGCTCACGAGACTTGTCGGCGATCATGGAAGAGTTTGACGCTGCTTAGTGCTGAAGCAAATCTTCAAGACGATGGCTTCACTGAAAGATTCCAATTTGACTCCACTCCTCCACGGACTGTTGTCCTACGTCGAACTCCATCCCTTGAAGACTCTGACTATTCTTCCTCCGCGGCAACTGTGAATGCCAGAGTGATCGATGATGAAGATGATGCTACTTCACCGCCTCCCACTTCTGCACGCATCGACACTGCACCAAGTACGTCTGCACCGCCAACCAACAACGACAACCCTGCTGCTTCACCTACTCATGAGGACGAGTAGATGCTCTATGTCTTCAAACCTTTTTGGTCATTACTGACAAAAGGGGGAGAAGCGTATGAGTTGATAGTCTTCAAGCGGGTTCATATGGGCGGTTGCATTATATTTTGCCTCGTGCTTACAACTCTTGCTTTTGAAACATTTGGTTCTTTGAGTTGTAACACCTAAACTCGATGGTCGTCTGCTACTTATTTGCTTTACTGTGATGCGATGATAAATTCCGCATGTGCGATGATAAATTCCGCATGTGCGATGATAACTTCCGCACTTAGATCATTCTGCAGATGTCCATTTTTCATTATGCATGTCATTCTACTTGCTATATCATTTCATGCATGATGAATTATCTTCATAAGTTGAAGAAGATCTCCACAAGTACAACCTGCCATGTGCATTTGCATTCCAAAAGCAAATTACTTATATGCACATCTTCAGGGGGATCCCTTGCTACTTATGAAGCCAATACCCTATCCTTTACAATTTCACATACTTTATCCCCGTTGAAAACTTCAACTAGTTTGTCATCAATCACCAAAAAGGGGGAGATTGTAAGTGCATTAGTGCCACCCCTAGTTGGTTTTGGAGTATTGACGACAAAGCTGGTTGAGGGACTAATGCGTTTGTGAGAATTGCAGGATAACGCAGGTAGTGTCCCTCATTGATTCGGTTTACCTACCGGAGATGACCCCTAAAAATGTATGAAGACATTGAAGACAATGGTGGTATGAGAAGATATTCATATTGAAGACTATGACATGAGAAGACATTACGTGAAGACTATGGAGCGCGAAGACTATGTGGTTTCGTTGTTTCCTTTTCTTCTTTGTTGAGTCATAGGAACCACCGTACTGTTAAGTGGGGTCCAAGTGAACTAAGTCAGAATGACTGAAGTGATGCTCAACCCAAATCCTATGTCTTCGAGCAAAGACAATGAGAGCAAATCTTATCCAGAGCTGGATGAGTCAGCTTTGCTTGTAGCCCAAGTAAAGGTGCCGTGTGTGTTTGAAATCTGACCGTTGGAACACGTGTCAGTTCCTTAGTGACCCAGGGTCATTTTGGACATATCAGGTCGGGTTTCCTAGTGTCTATAAATAGCCCACCCCCTACACCATAAATTGGTGGCTGCTCAGAGTTAGTGCACGGCTTTTGTCGTTTGAGAGCAACCCACCTCGAAGCCTTTGAGAGAGAGAAATCCTTGCGAGGACAAAGCCCAAACACCCAGAGCCAAAGAGTGTTAGGCATCACTGAAGTCTTTCTGTCTGTGTGACCTGAAGACTTATTACACTTGAGGACTGTGAATCCTCCAGCCGGTTAGGCGTCGCATTCTGAGCATCCAAGAGTCATTGTGGATTGCCGGTGAACGAAGTCTGTGAAGGTTTGGAAGTCTACCTTGAAGACTTACCAGAGTGATTGGGCGAGGACTGTGTGTCCTTAGCTCAAGGGGAATAAGGTGAAGACACGGTCTTCTGAGTTGAATCTCAGCCTCCCTAACCAGACATACAGTTGTCATAGCAACTGGAACTGGTCCAACAAATCATGTGTCTTCAACAAGTGACTGGTTCTATCCTCTCCCTTCCTTTACTTAAGTTTGTCTTCGTGAAGTCATTGTCTATCTGGCGTACCTGTTTGACTTCATTGCCTGACTACTACTGTTGATTGGCTTCATACTATCTTCCATCCTGATCCTTACTACTCAGCTGCTACTAGTCCTGTACTTTCACCTCATTGCATACTTGACTATGGTTTGCTTATTGTAGTTTATCTTCCGCTGCATATCAATTAGGTCATTTCTACTGTTTGTCTTCAAAACTATCATGTTTTGAAGACTTTCATAAAAATCGCCTGTTCACCCCCCCTCTAGTCGATACTAGCACTTTCAGGAAGGAAATGACTAAAGCAAAAGGCATGGGTGGCTTGGGTTTCAAGGATTTTGAACTGTTCAATTTGGCCATGCTAGCGAGGCAAGCATGACGTATGTTGCAAGATCCGGAGTCACTGAGTGCCCGTGTGGTAAGGAGTATTTATTATCCAAACTCATCAATTTTGCAGGCTACCCTCGGCAACCACCCTAGCCAAATTTGGAGGAGAAAATTCCTTATTTGACACTGTCTTAAAATCTGGTTCCTTATTTGACAATGGAAAAGTTTTTCTTCCCTATTTGGCACTACTCCTAAATTTTATTCCCTATACGACACTTCCGACCATTTTGAGCCTAAATGACACCTAAAAAGACGATTTTGCCCCTCATACGGTATGTGTGTGTGCGCGCGTGTGTGTTGTTGCGTGTGTGGGTGCACACGCACATGTGTGTGCTGCTGCTGCATGTGTGTGTGCATGTGTGCTGCTGCATGTGTACGTGCGCATGCGCGCGTGTGTGTGTGCTATTGCGTGCCTATGTGCTGCATGCGTGTGTGCTGCCGTGTGTGTGTGTGT